>NC_134577.1:31457364-31509864 GCF_050947875.1 Dermacentor variabilis
CAGGGCTCACCATTGTTGAATAGACTCTATATTTTTTTAAGGCTTGTTACAGAGACGGCGCTGCGTTAAAGTTGCAATATTTTACATATATAGTACATCCTCTACGTGTCCTCTGTATTGGATGGATAGATGGATGGATGGATGGATGGATGGATGGGTGGGTGGGTGGGTGGGTGGGTACAACTTTCTTGTACGTCCGGCAAGGTTTAGCGCGACCCGGGCTCAGGTTTCCCACGGGGGAACGTCAAGGCCCTGCCTCAACGCCGCCTCACGGGCTTGCTAGACTGCCCACGTCTGGATTCCGAGGTCTGAGCTGCGCAGAGCGGCGGCCCACCTCGACGACAGGGTCTCCGGAGTAACTGCCATCCCTCCAATAACTGCATTGCACTCCCACAGCATGTGTTTGAGTGTTGCTGGTCCTTCCTGGCACAATTTGCACGTGTTGTCCTGATGCTTATCTGGGAAGATACGTTTCAGACGGAATGGATTAGGGAAGGTGTTCGTCTGGAGTTGTCTCCAGGCGACGGCCTGCCTCCTGTTCAATTTGGGACTCGGCGGTGGGTATATCCTTCTGGCGTTCAAACATGCACTGGTTATGTCGTTGTATCTGGTGAGCCTGTCCCGTTCTGCCCGAGAAGCGTTCGCTATCGTGCGAGAGGCGTTGCCCTGTTCGACGCGGCGGGTCATGTCTCGCGCCGTCCGGTGCGCCTTCTCTTTTAGGTTCGAGAGCGCGCCGCCTTCGTTCTATTCGTTCTATTTTTTTTAGGATGTTATGGTTTGACCTAATGTACAGAATGTATTATTGTAAATCATTTCATGCGACAAATTTAGCGCTGCGCCCCCCCCCCCCCCTCGGCCCCTCTCTCGCCCCCGCTCATGTAGCCTTTAGAGGTATTTGTGAATAGATAACTACAACTAATGCACAAACAAGTACAGATGGCGCCACATTACGTGTAAATCTACGTAAAACTAACGTGCCTGCAAGCCTACACAGCAACTCTACTTAAAACGTGCATCCACCTTCCGTTTCAGTTTCGTAAGCACTCGCTCCTGAGCTAAACCACTGGGCTAACAACTATAGGGAAAAAGTTCAGTTTCCCTATGAGACCGTTTTCCTTTTTTCTTTTTCATACAGTAAGATGTGTGTCCCAATGTTCGCTTCGCGAGCCACATATTTCCCTCTGCACTGTACCTCACACCGTACCCTCTTGTCTCGTTCGCAGCGCCGGGCGGCAGCTGCCCCAACGGCCGACTGACGTTCGAGCTGGTCACCGGCTACGTGTACAGCGCGCCGTCGGACACGATCGAGCTGAAGCCCGGCACGCTGCAGCTGACCGACTGCCTGGAGCACTGTCGCCGCAACGCGTCGTGCCAGTCGGTGAACTTCGAGACCGGCCTGTGCGTCCTCTTCACCTCGAGCGCCACCGAGCGGCCGGCGTCGCTGGCGGTCTCGCAGTTTCCCGTGTTCACACTCTACGCGCAAAAGATATGCCTCTTCGGTGAGAACTGACGCGGCGGGAATATCGAAAGCATTTCCTGTTGCTCTTACACTGCTGCTGTACTTCTGTTACTGCAGGTTCCATATCAAACAGTAGTAGTCTTAGTAGTGTAGTCGTAGTGTCAGCAGTAGCAGTGTCAGTGTGTAGTAGTAGTAGTAGTAGTAGTAGTAGTAGTAGTAGTAGTAGTAGTAGTAATAGTAGTAGTAATAGTAGTAGTAGTAGTAGTAGTAGTATATTCTTTCAGCAGTAGTTGTTACCACACCGCCCAAGGTCTAGTAACGTACGTAATAGAATTAACAACAGCAATTTTAAAATTACGATGATGGGCACCTGAAAGGGTCAACGGCGCACACATACTGGGAAAGAGTGGGGAACAACAGGACACGTGTGAGGACTGGATAAAAATAGCCATGCACGCTATGCTCATAGCATGTAGTAATGGTAGTGGTAGCCTCGTAAGTAGTACGTACGTAACATGGAGTTCAGCTGCTCCTAATAGCAGTGTGAGTAGAGGTGTTGTAGCAGCCCTCTCTGTTTTTTGTCGTTGTCCCAGTCGTTATCTTTAATAGCGACTATCCATCTCGCTCTCACTTGCCTCCATTGATTTAACGTTCCAGCGCACTGAAAGCTTCTCACTGCGCTTGTTTTCGTCCCTTGACAGAATTGTGCATGTTTCGCTTTCCCGCACCTGTAAGATATCTGTAAGTACACCGCGATTGGCGAAACAGCGATAAAGCTTCAGTAATAACACCCCGGCCTGAACAGTCGTACCAGAAATTCCATAATCGCCCAAAAAAAGGAAGCAACTGCGGTTTCCCAAATGACATTTATCTTGGCCGGCAAATCACCCAGCGTTCTCAAGTAATAAGTCTGAAGTTACGGTTCCAGTCTCGGCAGCCAGTAGAGCACGAGAAGCCGAAATGCGCCCTGTACGGCCAGAGAATGCTGCCCATAAAATGAGTTCACGTCGACGTTAACGAATCTAAAGTGACGTCACGTCTTTCGTGGAAAGCGGTCCTTTAGCTGTCACCACCACCTTTGGGACTGCGAGAAATAAGCTACCGTCAGCTCACTCTATGGCTACTGAGCACTCCTGAGTAATAATAAGTTTAGCGCAGCAGCTTCTGTCTCGGCGGCCCAGCAAGCGTAGACCGGCGCACGTTTATTAAAATCACTCGCTGCAAGTTAGCCGCCATAGGCACTACCTATCTTCTTTCACAGAATGCGAGCCCGTGACCACCCGCTGTGTCTGAATACCCCAAATTTTCATCCCGCGCTCCCGTAGCGTGTATAGAAAAGTTATCCAACCGTGGCACGCTAACCTCGCAAGAGCAGGACTCTTTCACCATCGGCGCTAGATGCTCCGTCCTATGGGATCTTTTCACATGCGGAGGCTTTCGTCATCGTTTCGCCTGAAGGCACACGGAAGAAAAGAGGCCGTTCATCGCCTCCCTTATTACAGAGGTGAATTGCTTTTGTAGAGTACTTCGGCAGGCTTTTATATCAAAGGAGCCAGACTAGCCCCTCCCTCCCACTCTTTATTTCCAGCCGGTGAAAGAGCTCCGGTTGTTAAAGGAAGTGAGGTGTTGGTGGTCCTTGAATGGAGGCGGGTACGAAATTTGTATGAGTCTGTTGGACTGGAAAGGCGGGTTAGTGGATCGTCTCGAAACTGTTACGGGACAGTTTTCCGTGGTGCTCTGCGCATGGCGTAACTCAGGGAGGAATATAGTGACACCGGATACGTGCCCTCCCCCCTACTCCCTGCTAGTTCTGTATCAGTATCCGATCCCCCCCCCCCCCCCACCTGTATGAAATAGCGCAGAAGGATACCCTAAATCCATAATGGTGTAAGTTAATGCCTCAAAATGTGCTGAATCGTATCTTAAGATGCAGAACCATATTATCGACTCACATTGGTGTAGGTGTACACTCCCACAGGTATAGAATCATAGGTTTAACAAGTGTAAAATTGTGCGAAATACCAATGATGCGCCTAATAGCGTAGAACTACACCCGCTTCATTAGTATCCTACTCTTAAAGGTGTGGAATAATACCAACTGTCCCTGTTATACCCAGTGGAGCATAGGTATGTTAACAACCTCCAAAGGTGAAGGATCGTGCCTTGCGATGCAAGATTAAACCCTCGATGTATATTGGAGTACAGGTTCTCCCCGTTAAGCGCGTTGTGGCCGTGCCTCATCGCTGCACGCTTTTGTTTTTCCGCAGGGAAACGTCGCTGCAGTCGGGACTGGGCCTTCGAGCGCGTCACGGGCTACGCGCTGCGAGACTTGGCGAGGAAGCGCCTGCACGCGGTGGCCCGCGAGGAGTGCATGGACATGTGCCTGGACGAGACCGAGTTCCAGTGCCGCTCGGCCAACTTCGACCCGTCGACTGGCCAGTGCGCCATCAGCGACATGGACCGGCATTCGGTGGTCGGGGACCGCTACTTCGTGCCCTCGGGCGAGACCAACGAGTACCTGGAGAGCAACTGCGTCGACGGTGAGTCGCCGTCTCCGCTGTTTTCTGGTTTACGCGCGAAGTGCGAGTGAAAGTGCGGTATAGACTCATGCTCTCTCTCTCTCCATTCCCCTCCCCACGTGTAGGGTAGCAAATTGGACTCAGTCTGGCTAACTTCCCTGCCTTTCCTTCCTCTCTCTCTCTCTCTCTCTCTCTCTCTCTCTCTCTCTCTCTCTCTCTCTCTCTCTCTCTCTACACGCGAAGTGGGGGCTGCCTTGATGCGCGCCCACACTCCGAATAACTATTCACGCCCTTCGGGGCTTATGTTGCCCCCAAACTGTAATCGACATTGCGTGAACTTACTTCATTGAACAATCTGCGTTCACTACATTCTTGTCAAAAACGCTATCTCAGGCTTATATGCGCGTGTAGTTCGTGACCTGGAGTTACCGGGTGCGCATATTTAAAGAGACGAAAAGGGCGCAAGATAGACGGAGAGAGAAGAAAGGGGAGAGGCAAGGAGGTTAACCAGAGGAGAAGATCCGGTTTGCTACCTTACGCTGGGGCGAGAGGGAGGTAGGGTTGACAGGAAAGTAGAGGTAGAGAAAAAAAGAGAGCACAGATACATAATCACAGTCGGTCACTGTCACCGCATAGAATGACCGCACGGCGCAGTATTACTTGTAGAACTTTAAACGTCAGTTCAGGCTGCAGCCGCTCGTCCAAGTCTGTTGTCTTTAAAAAGTGCAACAGAGCCCTCGTCGCCCTCCGCTGCGATGACTTCTGATGTCGGCATTCTGAAATGGTTTCCTCTGTGAAAGGTCTTTGGTCCAAGCGCGCTATCGCGAGTGCGAGCGATCCTCTCTGACGTCACACGAAGCGTCGTCGGACCATCCTATTCGGAAAGCAGAAAGCTTCGTAAAGGCCACTCCTAGCCATATTCTTCAAAGCAGGATAGCTTCAGCTGTAATGCGAAGGCGGAGAGAAGAGTCTAGGTGGTGGAGCCGGTTGCCTTGAAAACTTCGTGTGCTCCACCTGGAGAAAGTGATAACCTGGGTGAGCATTCGAAGTTTTCTAGCGGCATCTGTCCTTGATAGTGGCATCGGCTCCTCTTCGTCGCCTGGAAGAGCCGATCGAGCAGTGTTATCGGCGTGTTCGTTACCTATGACTCCGCAATGACTTGGAAGCCACTGATATGTCACGTGGCGTCCTTTCCCAGTCAAGGTGTGTATTAGTTCTCCAATCTCGAATACCAGTTATTCGTGGGATACGCGCTGCAGGGACGATAGTAAAGACTGCAGTGCTGCCTTCTAGTCCGTGAATATTGACCATCTTCGAAGTTGTCCTTGGCTGACGAGACGAAGTGCAGCGCGAAGAGCTGCAAGTTCCGTAGCCGTCGATGTCGTTGGGTGGCACGTCTTGAAACTGGTGGTGGTAGGTAACGATTATTCTGGCGGGACAAGCGTACGCCTCAAAGGGTGCAATTTTTTGTTTTTGTTTATATTGTTGGCAGTGGGAATCCTAAGTTCTCAAAGAACGCAAATATTATTTTAATAGTGTACTGGCGAGCTGGAAGTCGTTAGTTGTACGGATAAGAAACGGCTCAGAATGTGAGATACGTACGGACTGTTTCCTGTCGGGTCGTTCCTTCACATGGAATCGCGTCTCTTCCATCCTAAGGAGCATGGGAGCAAAGTATCCCGACGAGGCTAAGTAAGCGACTGGATCGTTGGGTAATGCAGTCGAGGGCAGCATGCGATTAGATGGAATGATAAGATAAAGACATTGTCAGACAGAGGGTGAAGTCTGTTGACGTGCACCTGTAGCTGGAGCTCTCTGGGAAGGGTCTTGGACCTGTACCGGACGTAAACACTGTGATGATGGCACTGCTATCCAAAGTTGCTTACCAAAGTTGGCGAGAAAAGGGAAGCAGAAATACGCGCTGTCCGCTGCTGGCGGTAGTGCAAGACACGACCGGCATTGTCGACGCCTCGTTTGTGATTCAACTGTAATCACATATCAGCAACAAGACAAAACGTGTAATCTCCCTGGGATAAATGAGATCTGAGACACACACCTAGAGTTCATGTTTATTTCCGGAGCTGGCGCCTGGCCGGTGGATACATGGGGAGCGGCGAAACTTTCACTTTCCCGAGATCGTACGGATCCTGCAAATCCGTTTGCATAGACAGTCATTCCGAAGGCAGAGGAAACGGCGGTGGGCAACAAACAGTTCAAAAGCCCCCGGGCTTCCGACTCGGGTGCCACGATCTATGCACGTTCAATTGACTCCAACTAGTTCTTGCTATGAGAACCTGCTGCGTCTTTGTATCCCAATGCTGCGAAGGCGATGTACGCGCAAGATTATTTGCATTCCCACAGCGCAAGGGAGGGGGCCAAGGAACCCGTCGCATCGCACGTACTGTTTGTCATCGCGTGTTTGTCATTTCCTTCAGCTCCGTTGTTTCTTTGTTTGTTTGTTGACTCCGATCACGCTTATTCGTACAGATTTCGATGACGTGCCACACTCTTCATTTTTAGAGACCGGCTACATTGTATCCGTATTTACAGGTATCGTTATACGATCTGCGAGACGCCGCGGCCCTTTTTTTGTTTTCTTCTTTTCGCTTACTAGAAGGCGTACCCCGCGTTCGACGTGCCTGTTAATTAAGTTAGGTATCCCCCCCCCCCCCTATGCGAATGACAAAGCAGGTGGTTAATTTCTTTACCCCTCCCCCCGGATGTTGGTCCCTGCCGCGGCATGCTCGCAGCTATAGGCACGCGAAATCGAACATCTCCGTTCAGTGACTCCGATCTGCGGTTCGTTCCACTCCGACCGGAAGGAGACAAAAAAAAAGTGTCCCCCGCGTTCGGCGACATTTCGAAGTTGAGGCAGCCAACCGTCGGAAACGAAGGAAAGAGATTGCAGGCGGGATTCTGGCGATCTGGAAAACCAATCTCGCGCGGTATTTGTCTACTCGCTTATTTTTGTGCTATGTATTTATTGAGTTCCTGTCCTTACATTCGCTTGCTTTTAATCTCCATTTTCTTGACCTTTCGCATTTTTCTCCGTCCTTTCTGCATTCCTCTTTCGCGTTCGTTCTTCATTCGCTCTTCCAATATTTCCTGTTTGCCATTTCTGCGTCATTCTGTTCGTTTCCCCCCTTATTTGAGTATACTTGATTCTTGCCGAATCCATTAGGCTTTTCTTTCCTTCCCGTTTGGTTTATTTCCTTGTTACTACTGTATTCTTGTACTGATTTCTTTATTTCTTCTTTCTTTATTTTATTCCTCCTTCCAGCATTTCTTGCTGCCTTCTTTCTCAGAAGAGAATAATATGAGCATCCTCCTTGAAACTCGAGTTGCACACTGCACCGGTGATGATTACTAATGCCATCAGCTGTGAATCAAAGTGGCTACTTAATCACCGAGCCTGTGGGAACTAATCAATTTTGCTCTGTCTAGTTTGCAATCTAGCATACCTCTGTCTCCATCTTGCGATGTTAATTACGCCTGTGACGACACCAATGATGATACTGATCACTGGTGACATCCCATTTGACTTCAGGCCATGACACACAGTCACTTTACCGGCATGTGCTAATTATGTTTTACTGTGCACCTATTATAATCTATCTAGCATTCCGCATATCTCTGCTATGCCTTGTAACAAGTCTGTGCGCTACTCCAACGACGACGTCGAGGATGACCGTGATTGTTGATGATGGTGGTTCTTTTTGACGGCTTTAATTGCACCACCTTTGGAACGGGGCGGCGACATATGGTCACCCAGCCTGCTTGAACTATAATCAGGTTTTACTACATTTATTTCAGTCTAGTGTTTTGACCATCCCTCATTGACCTTTTCTTTGTTCCCGTGTGCTTAGATTTAGGTGCACGTTAAAGAACCCCAGGTGGTCAAAATTTCCGGAGTCCTCCACTACGGCGTGCCTCATAATCAGAAAGTGGTTTTGGCACGTAAAACCCCAAATATTATTATTTTCTTTGTTCGTCACGACCTCTATCTCTACATTACTGAGTTGCGTACGCCTGTGGCGACCCCAGTTTCACGTATCGCACCATGGATAGATGCATGGATGTTATGAGCGTCCCCTTTGGAACGGGGCCGTGGGTCGCGCCACCAAGCTCTTGCTATTATGCTGGCTAATATCCTACCTAGGTTAAACAATAAAAAAAAAGAAAGAAAAGCACTATGAACTCCCACAACCAAATTTTCTGATCCCCTATTGCGAACTTTGCTTTTATATGTCTGCGTTTTTTTGTCGTTTCCCTACTTTTATTCTACCAATCCCCCAATCGCCTCTTACTAATCCCTATTGCGGACATGTTTACTTTTCCACTGCTCTCGCTGAACCCAAGGGCTTCAAGGAGGCCAGTGGTGCCTAAATCGACCGCTGGGTAGACGTCTTCACATCCTAATAAAACATGCTCCATACTTACCACAGCTTTACCGCAGCAAGCACATGCTTCTTCTTCCTTCTTATATCTCGCTTTATAGGTGCGTGTTCTTATAGGCATCCCGATCTCGCTTCGAAAAGTAATGAGCTTCCCTTTGAGTTATCGTGAATTGTTTCTTTCCTGATTTCGTTTTTTGCTCTTATGTAATGTTCCTCTTAAGTACCAAACTCGTACTTGTTAGCGCCCCCTAGTGGCGCAATGCGGAAACACACCACGTATGCACCTTTTAACGAGTGTGTTTTAACGAGTGTGAGAGCGTGTTTTTAAGCTGGCATGGCGTATGGCACTGCTGTTCGGTGCCCGTACATATGCAGCCGGAAGAGAGCGACGGCCAAATCCGGTTGGCATGTTTTCGAAAACGAACGCCACCGCTGTATCTCTCTCGCTCTGCCTCCATACTCTTCCGCTTTCATTGGCGACTTTCGCCTGAGTCTAACGGCCAGCGACGCAGGACGTGTGTTTGGGGCGGGGGGGGGGGGATTATCCGGCGTGACACACACCGCGAGGTGGCGCTGCAGTAGCAACAGCAGCAGCAGTAAGTAGCGGTTGCCCGCTAGAGGAATACGTAAGATGCGGGAGCAAGTAAAAAGACAAGAGATAGACGTTCGAGGGTCGCACGTAAGCTTCTGCGGCCCGCTGACGGCATTCGGTGCTCGCACGCTAGCGGGTTCCACGACCTGTTGCTCCTTTTCTGGCTGCTTTCTTTCGCGTCTGCTTCGAAGAGCGGGCACTGTCGAACTACCGACAGGATCACGTACGTGCGCAAACTTTCCGGGACTTTCGCTTGAGATACGAAAGCGGAGAGTGGCGACAAATACTGGACGCTCTGTTCTTGCTTTTGGATCGCGATGCTCGAAGGGTCCACGCACTTATCGGGCAAAGCGCGGGTGAAAGTTTTAAAACACGCCCGCGGCCGCGGAGGGGCGCAGCTGTCACGAGCGCGTTCGCTCGCCGCGGCTTGGCTAGGCTTGGCTGCTCGCGTTTTTTTCCGTATCTCCGGAGCAGTTCACTAAACTTTCTCCCGGAGCGGAGTCGAGTCGAGGCAAGGTTGTAAAAAACTGACATCGACGGCTTTTTCTCCGGAGTCTTAGTCACCATTCCTCCTTCTTTTCCTTTCTTTCCTTCTTCTTACGTTGTTTCTCTGATCCGATCTTAGCTTTCTTTCTCTACTTCAGGGCGAGAAGATCATTATTTTTCGTTTATCTTATCATTCGCACTAGATTAAATACCATCACGTTTCACTACCCGAAGACGCTCTCTGGAAGCAACACCTTCAAAACGTGTACGCTGCGCGGTGCCGTTGCTTTTTCTCTCTTGCTTTCTTTTCGGGAGCGGGAAATACCCGGTTCTTATCGATTCTACGACACCTTCCCTGCGTGCCCTCGCGTAGGCAGCTTCCAGCCTCGCCGCGTTTTTCTTCCTTAACGAACTGCGGTAAGGCGCCTTTTCATTTTCTTTTAAATTGAAATCCTGTTTTCTTTGCAGAGCCAATAACATTCACGGTTTTCTGGCCCGAGGATTGCGGAAACAGATAACCTAACTCCCTTTTCTGCGCCCTGTGGTGATTCCTTCCGCCGAAGGAATAAATTAAAGCCGGTTGGGGGGCAGGATAGCGGCAACAGAAAACTTCGCTTGCATTTCTACACTCTCACTGGCCGTATGCCACGCAAAACACGTGCGTACGATAAACGGGAAAACCGGTGGTGCCGTTGCTTCGTGTATAAATTTCATTGGTCACATTTTTTTTTTATGCGCTATCGTTTCCCTCTCGTTGAGGCTTCTCTATCGTTTTTTTTTTTTTTTCTTGCTGGGATGACATTCTGTGTGGTTCATGTTTCGGCGCTTCTTGCATCGCGAACGATGCGGAGTCGAGCGACCCCTAAGCCGTTATGGCGCGACGTGTAGTGAAATGTGCAATGGGAGATAACTTTTGCAGTGACCGCACGTCTCAGGGACGAGCAGTGTTTTGTTTACTTATTTCATGTATACGCTGGACAGGAGTTCCGTGCGGGAAGGGCGAAATAAATTAAAGATAACAATGCACAACATAAGCGAACACACTCACACACGCACGCACGCACTCACGCACACGCACAGACACACACACACACGCACACAAATTAAAAGGCGCGAATACCATTCTCACAAAGTTATCTGAGGAAGCGCAGTATTCAACAATGTTCAAGAATGTTTAAGGCACCTGAAAGTGTGGCACAATCATCGTTTTGTGACGGCAATCATGCCTGCATTTGCGACAGCAGTTGTCACGACTATCAGCGCAATTATCGCAACACTTAGAAACTATAGCAACAATTATCAGCGATTGCCACAGCTATCGTTACGGCAGCAGTGTCGTCGTCGTCGTCGTTATTGTTGTTGATCATATGAATGTTTATAACCTGAAAAAGACATGGTGTATTTAGCTCTTCGTTATAGCCGGCCGTAACAAAAAACATGCCTTCTTTTCCATTTTCTACGTTTAAAATAAGAGAAGCCATATCCGTAGAACATGGATATCCACGGTAAGTCTACAGACGGCCTAGTAAATGACGTCGTTTCTGCTTACAAAGCAACCAATGGGCACTTGAACACGCCCTACAGGAGGTTTCCGGAATAACTTATGCCACCAGTCCGGCGCCGCCTGTGCAACGTCCGCCCAGATTCCGCCCCCGTGTTATTAGAGAGTTTTAGTTTAGGGGACGCAAGAGACTTGCGTACGCAAGAGCTAGGGGCGACAGCACTGCGCATGCGCAGAACCGTCTGCGCATGCGCAGACGGTTCTGCACTAAAACTCTCTATTATTCGGTCGCCGCGGCGGGGCAGTCGAACCCGCGACCGCTTGCTCAGGGGTGGTTTGCGGCTAAAAGAAATTGACTTGCGCAGGTAGAGACGTTAAGAGATGTCTGCCAGAGAGAGAGAGAGAATTTATTCACAGAAAGGGAGAGAGCTCGGCCTGAGCTATAGCTTGCTCTAGCCTGCCACTCAACACTGAAAAAGGCACGGGGAGGAAAAGAACCGGATGATGATGATGATGATGATGATGATGATGATGATGATGATGATGTGAGGAACAGGTGCGCATGCAGAAGTTTGCAACATTGTGGCATCTCTAAAGCCGTGCGTCTAGCCAAGTCGCTTGCAAAAAGACAGCCAAGTTTTGCACAGACTACAGGCTAGGTCAAGGTAGAATGGTCATCGAAACATTTAATAGTGCGGTAGATAATGGTAGTCGTCAGCGAGCAACCTAACTGATATCGTTAGCGGGCAAGTCTTTAATGTAAGGAGTAATGGACCGAGGACACTGCCTCGGGAAAGGTTATTCACTATATATATATATATATATATATATATATATATATATATATATATATATATATATATATATATATATATATATATATATATATATAGATAGTGAAAATATTGCTGACGCAAAGACAGGAAGTTACGAAGCCGAGGTGGTATTAATGAATCTAGACAAAGGGCGGACTACTTCGGAATCAAACGGCAATGAGGTGCAGTATCGAAAGCTTTAGAGAAATCAACGAGGAGGCAGACAATTTGGTCGTTAGCTTTCATGTTAAAGTGAAGATCAGTCATGAATTCAAATAAGTACGTGTCACATGAGTAGCCTTTTCAGATTTCCGATTTATTGCCCCAATGTGGTACATTTTAACAGATGCGGAACGAGTATAGCACGATAGGGTGTCCCAAAGTTAAAGACTGTTGGGGGGACGCCATGCCGATTAGAGAAGAAAAAGTTGTTGGATTCAAGGCGACCGTATAGATATGAGAAACTAAGACATGCTCACGAAAATTGCACCTTATGCATGCTTGTGAAGTATGTCGATAATTACCAGGCGAGTGCCTGTCACCAGATTTAGCGATATTCCCAAGTTCCTAGGTAGTCCGCCAGATAATAATGATTGGCTAAAAATGAGACGGAATGCGGCTGGAAATAACTGGTATCCATTAGCATATTTCAGTTGAGCATTTTTCAGTTATCAATACCGAACGAAGTAGAAACTTTAAGATTGGTAATCAGGTTAGAGACAACTTTAGAAGTGGCCATGATTGGGGCCATGAAGGCGAAGTTTTGCTCTGCAACAAACTGTGCATCGGAACAATCTTCCTGTTTTCCAAGTGCGCTTTCAAAACAACTGGACCATCTTGATCAGAAAGCGGAATTTGTTTTACATCGTGTATTGCAATGTGTTTAGTAGAATTAATAGGGCAAATTGCTTCCCAGAATTTTAAAGGATTATTGCTGATAAGTAAGGGCAAGTCCTTAGAATAATATTTCTTTCTGGCTGCGCCTAACGCCTTGCAACAGGCTTACAGGCATTCCTCGTACTTATGCCAATAAGAAGCAGTATTCATACGTCTCGCGCTATAGCATACAGGCGTTGCTTTTTATTTCGTGGGGATCGACGTTGTTCAGTAAACCAAGAGTTCAGTTTTATCACTCGATATAGAGATAAGGGGGCACATACTTGTCAACTAACTCTAATATTGTATGTTTAAATAAACATATAAAAGCAGCGGTTGATGGCTGCAGAAATTCACGGTGACATCTATATTGACAGAAATTCACATCTATACGAGTCTGTAGCCATCGGTTGCCCACGTGTCCTTGGAAGACGTTTACGAACGTCCATAACGGTCAAAACTGCGTCCGTAACCGGTCCACACGGCGTGGTGGGTCCAGCCGAGGCCGGCGCGTCCGCGAAGGATTTCTACGGCGAGGCGTGGACCGAGTGCGCATGCGCGAACTCGCTCTCTTCGGCGGGAGGTGTGATGTGACGCGAATAGGCCGATAATGCCCCGATCCGCCCGGTGCCCTCCCAGACCATTACGAGACGTCGCGAGGCGACTGCGCGCATCGAATGGGCGTCGGCGCACGACCTGCGAGGGCACGGACCGCACAATCAAGCAAGCGCGAGAGCAGCTATACAGCGACAAGTTGTAAGCGCGACGTCGAACGAACACGAGAGAGACCGAAGGATGGACAACGCGTAGCCGCATTTACTCGATTCTAACGGGCACTTTAATTCCTGACAGTTTGAGTAAGAAACGGACGTGCGTCTGGAGATGACGATAGCTGTTTTTAGAGCGCAGCTCTTTGGCGTCCGTTCCTGGGTTTCGCGTCGTCGTCGGCGTTGTCGTCGGCCTCGTAACCAGCTCCGCCCCCCTTTCATCCCCCCAGCGCTAGCAGCGACCGACTGATACCGCTGGATGCCGCTGACGCCGCTAGAGAGTCAAGATAACGTGACTGCATAGAACACCGTCGGCGCCATGCAGAAAGAGGAGGAAAGGGTCCCCCCCCTGTTCTTGTGTGGCGGATAGGGTGCTCTTCAGTTGCCGACGCGCCGGTTATTTCACGTAGGCCCCGGCACGTCGACGAATACGTGACCACCTTCCCACGGCTAGACCTGGTTCTTAGCGCTGCGGAAGCGAGGGTATCATATTGTTTGTGTCGGCATCGGCGGCGTTGTCCCTGAAACCAACTCCGCAGCTGGGGTTGACTCACTATCGGCGTCAGCGGCATCAGTCAGTCGCTGCTATCTCTTCCCTCCTCCCTTTATCGTGTTGTCCCCTTGCTGCGCGCGCTTCTGCCCCCATCGTTTGCCGCTCGGTGTACACGCCGCCCCCCTCCCCCCTCTTCCTGCGAGTCTCCGGTTGTCAAAGCGCCGGCTCGAACTTAATTCCTTTCTTCGCTCCTCCTCCAATGCAACCCCTGTGCGGTGGCAATCAGAGAGCCAGATCGGTGGCGGCGGATCTGTATATGTGCACCGCCCGAGCCGAAATTGCCGCTGCCGTTCGCCCTGTGCGGTGGCAATCAGAGAGCCAGATCGGTGGCGGCTTGACATAAAGACAAACAGCAATTTCCTAACACTTATGCGGGAGAACATCCCGTTCCTCTCGCTCGTAACGCGTCCCACGGCTGTGACAACCTCGCGAGGCACTTGTATAGATCTCGTCTTTGAGAATCAAGCATTGGTGTACCAAGTCGAACATATATCAGTCTATTTCTCCGACCACAAAGCTTCCTTCATGACTGTCAAGAACTGTTAGTGGAGTCTTTGTTAAAGGAATACGTGTGAAAAATAAAAAAAAAATTCTGTGATAGCGCATACATGTGTTGCTCGATTTCTTTGCCTCAATCTATCGAAAAGGTGAAACAGCTCATTTGCTGCGCTCAAATTTCGCATTAGGAAGTAACGTAATCGTCGGTATTTTTTTGTTTGTTTGTTTGTTTTCGTTGGATGTGCTTGAGCTCGGCCCGTATTGATGCCAACTGCAAGAGCCAAGGGCGTGTATGAGGAGCCCGTGTTCTTGATACATACAGTGTTGTTGTCATGCTACCCAGGACATGTGTAATTGGAGATCGCAGGGAGAGGCCTTCGTCCTGCAGTGGACATAAAAGATGATGATGATAATAATAATAATGATGATGATGATGTCATGTACGTGCAGTTGCATGAACTGATCCAGATAATATAGCAGAAGGTCGTAGCCATTGAGCTACCGCGGCCGGTCTTCCCCCCTCCCTCTCTCTCTCTCTCTCTCTCTCTCTCTCTCTCTCTCTCTCTCTCTCTCTCTTTGCCCGTATAATGAAATTCGGCAAGCGATCAGGAAATGAAATCGAGGGCACTGCTTTATTTTTTTTTTTCTGGTCATGAAAAAAAAAATCAGGTGTGCGTTACAACCGAGCGCATGCGGTAAGCGGCATCATTTCGGGACGTCCTGATTGCAGGCCGTGTCACTCAAGCTGTCGTCGTGGCTTGCTGCAGCGCGCGCTGCCCCGTAACGGACCGGGCGATCCAGAAAGGGACCGGCGGGGAGCGGGCGGTCGAACCGCGCGCGCGAGATTTAGTGGGCGGGCACGGTCACGCGCCGCAATAAAGGGTTAACCCGCATATGACACGCGCAACAAGGCGGGCCGACCTGGAGGCTGCGCGTTAAACGCTCGACGTTTGAGGAACGGCGCGGAAGCTTGTAATTCGAACATCGCCGAAGGTACTGCTGCGTTGCTTGCTATAAGCGCGGCAGGAAAAACAAAGAAAAAGAAAAAAGAAAAGTGCGAGACGTGGCTGCTGGGTCACGCGGCCTTGCACGAGTTCTACAAGAGACGGTGATCGTATTTTTTTGTTAATCTTTCTAGCTACCTTGCCGGTTTTTTTTTTTCATCATTCGGTTGCTCAGATAAACCTGGGCGTTGTAGTATCGGGGTGCATTCGTGTGAGGCCGGCGCGGGCATCACGTTCCGCTTCGAGAGGCACCGCTCATCTCGGTCGACCCGCTTCGGCCTGTCCGAAGACGCACTGAACCCGATCTTGCAGTTTGCCAAAATGCAGGTCTAAGCCTGTACAGTCTTTGCGTACGCGAGAAGCCGCAAATACAGGGAGGGCAGCGGGTGGTCAATGCCGCGTGCCCTTTCCAACGAGACCTCTGCCGGAGGCGCCATATCTTCGCAATAAGTGCATTTATTCGGTATATATATTGCCACAGTCGGTAATGTGACCGCACTTTCGGCCACACTCGACTCGCCGACAGAGTACACTCGGGATGTGATAGCCACAGCGACCCAAGCAAGTTAGATTGCCAGCTGCATTCGTCTTTCTGCTTCGCAGACACGCCAGAAGTGCCGTTACGACCAGCGCCATCACGACGTGCACTACGAACCAGGTGCTCTTGTGCTAGTTTGGTATCCAACTCGGCGTGTTGGTCTTTCTGAGAAATTCCTCTCGCGGTACTATGGCCTTTACTGCATCCTTCGCCAGGTGGCCCCTGTCACATATGAAGTGTCTCCGCTGGATGCCACGGTGCATTCACCTCTCTCTGACATCATCCACGTCAGCCGTCTGAAACCTTACCTTTCTCAGACCGATGAGCCGCACCAATAAGGTGCTTTTTCCGACGGGGGTGATGTCACAGTCGGTAATGTGGGAAGAAGAGGACGATGATGGTGGCCTTGGAGATGACGAAGAAGAGTTAAATTTTGTCGCTGCTCTACGCTTGTTGGCTCAGCCATTAAAAGCCTTCTGTAAATAGACGCACGCTTCTTCCTTCCCGTAACAATATATATATATATATATATATATATATCAAACCGGTGAGGTTTGCCTGGGAGCACTTCTAGCATACAGATTTCATTCCCTAATGTAAGTGTATTGTATTCGTATTCAGTGCATTGTCCGTGCGCTTCTGGGTAGCATGTAGGTGCTATTCCTTAAAAATTAAGTGAACTCTTACTCTTGTTTACCACCCTACTTTTCATATCTACTTGTTTTCTCTCTCTCTCTTTCAAGGTTGTGTTACGTCACAAACAGTCCGTGGACCTAAGCCCTCGCACTTCTCTAGAGGATGCATCGTGCACCATAAAAATTTTGAAGTTCGGAAATTTAAAATTTATTATGCTATCCTCCAACGCGTTTTGTGTTGCACGCTTTTATTACTTGTTGCAATGCTATTACTTGAACAGCTCGTTACATGCAAAGCTTGTTACAAGTAAAAAGCTGGCTCGAGCGTCACGCATAATGATTTCTTTTCTTTGGAGCCTCCTTCCATTTCTTGAATCTAAAATAGAACTTTTATTTCTCTTATTCTGCTTTATCGACGTGATAGAAAAAGATGGCGCACGAATGCGACGTCGTCTACTCCTTACGTGATGATCGAATAATTCATTGAACGTATAGTCTGCAAGGAACTCTTACACGTAACTCCGATAATCGTGTACACGTAATATGCATTAAGTATTTGTATGTGCATAACGTACACATAAGACAAACTTGTACATAATAACCTGCACATATACATGCATATGTAGATACAACGCACTAGTCCACGTAGCATTACAAACAAGACAACATTACAAAGAAGCTCTAAATAAATAGTGTGAACAAGACAGCGCTACCCTTTCATATGCAGAGTGCAGATGGACGACATAAATAAAACACTGATGTGAAGAGGGCTTTTTTAGAAAGGTCGTATGGCGCATGTATGCGCGAGCGCTAATAGTGCCAAATCGACCAATATCCTCAAGAAACTTTCGCAAAGCTACTTTACATCTCTTCTGCCTGGCCTTTTTTGTGCACGGTCTTAGTAATTTCGTTAAAATGAATCGTCTCCAATCACCAATAGTGGAGGATTTCAGTCGTGGCCTGGGCTTCTCGAGGCAAAGGGCACACTAAAAGGAGAGGATATTATCGCGAAAACATTCTATCGACTTTGTTGACTGTGAGCGTGCTTCACCGGATGGTAGCTGTTACCGATTTGTCGCTCGGCGCAAGACTTACCGTACTGCATCCGGAAATTCTGGAACGTTGTCGCTAATTCAGTAGCGAAAATGTCGTGTGTAATCAGATTGCGAGCGTGACGTAAATGCTGTCGTATACATTCTCGAATCTAAGCGAGCACGTGCAATTTTCCTGGAATGTATACTGTGATACACGCATAAATAGCGGATGGACTTGACATACGTAACGGAAGATTTGACGAGCGATGACCACACTGGCCGCCAGTTTTATTTTATTTTATTTTATTTTATTTACAAGAATGCTGAAGGACTGAAAATGGCCCTCGCAAGATCGAGAGGCAGCGAGTAGGAGAAATGTCAGTCAATAACAATAAATATAGACAATCAAAATGGAATATAGTTATACAAAGCTAAGCATGCTAACAAAGTTACATTCAAAACCGTCAACGAACACCGATTTCTTTTTCGGTAGAACTCTCTACAATAAGACTTAAAAACTGCGGCTCGATACAAAAGCATTTTAGTTGTAAAAAGTTAATATCCAATTTGCCAGTCTGGGCTGCGTAGTGTTGTCAGAGGTAACCTGCTTCATTCTGAAATGGTGCCAAGGAAGAATGAACATTTAAAAAATAGTTTTGGTGGGGAAGATAGTTAATGGTTGTGATTTGATCGTTGCTTCTTTTTCCGGGCACAAGTTTGCCCCATAAATAGTTAAGAGACTGAGAAAGTTTGACGACAACCGGAGAGGTTGGCCTAGCGCGTAAAGACTTAAATCGTTAACGCAGAGATTGGCACTATCTGGTTCCTTACCGTCCCTGCAACGTGACAATATATTATCTCCGTCCTCATGGGCACAGTAACAGAACTAAACGTAAAGGTCTTTGTCGGAAAATGCTCGTTGTAGTAAAGCCTTCGGTTGTCTGTGGTTCACAACTTTCAGATTCAGGAATGAGACACGCATACGATGTAGAGTCAATATGTGTCGCAAACGCCAGCGTATTGCAAAGAAGCGTTGAAGCGATTTCATTGCTTTGCGATGCAGCACCATTTGGTGGCCATAGGCCTAACATTTTTTCAAGTGAAAAAAAAAAAATAATTTACGATGCGAATCAAGTCAACGAAGCTCTTGTTCGAGGCGCTGCTGCCGTCTGTGTATAACATGTATGAAGCAGTCGGTGCTATACATTATCAATCAATCAATCAATCAATCAATCAATCAATCAATCAATCAATCAATCAATCAATCAATCAATCAATCAATCAATCAATCAATCAATCAATCAATCAATCATCTCGTCGTGACAGTGACAAGAACTTTATTTGAGTGTCCTGAGGAACTTGATTCCCGTCGTGTTTTATACTTTCTTTCGTGCTTCTTCTGCTCAACGTTACCTCGTGCGTGCAATAATATTTACATTGGCCCGGCTTTCTCTTTCTCTTTCTTCTTCGCCGACATTGTGCAGAGTCTGTGCGGTTGTGCGAGTTCCGGACGGTGAGCGGCAAGATCCTGAAGACGGTGGACGCCGTGTTCCAGAACGTGACCACCCTGGAGGAGTGCCGGCGGCTGTGCCTCAGCGTGCCCTACCGGTGCCACTCGTTCGACCTGGGCGACCCGGAGAACAGCGTGTGCCGCATCAGTCACCACGCGAGGGCGTCGCTGTCGCACATCGAGAACCCCTACCTCGAGATACCCGGCGCCGCCACCAACGAGCTCGCCGCCTGCTACAACGGTCAGTGGAACGATCGACACGGTGACCCCTCGGCACGGGGATGTAGAAGCGTAACCCCAGAGGAGTGGTGGTACGGCAATCTGTGCTTGTCGTTTTTATAGAACTATATATAGGGGGACCTCGATCACGCGATGTAGGCATCCGTCTGACGAAACATGTGGGCCGATACCGAAGGCAGTGCTACCCGCCGTGGTTGCTCAGTGGCTATGGTGTTGGGCTGCTGAGCACGTAGGTCGTGGGATCGAATCCCGGCCGCGGCGGCCGCATTTCGATGGGGGCGAAATGCGAAAACACCCGTGTACTTATATTTAGGCGTACGTTTAAGAAACCCAGGTGGTCGAAGTTTCCGGAGTCCTCCACTACGGCGTGCCTCATCAGAAGGTGGTTTTGGCACGTTAAACCCCATAATTTAATTAATTAAGGTGGTGCACTCTAACATGGCGTCTCAAAGGGCTAGCTGTCACGATGAGGTACTTTGGCACGAGAGAAGCGTGCGTGCGATCGTGGCCTGCAACGAAGAAAAAAAGAAAGCGAGATAGTGGCCTGACGTTTAGAGCGTTGAGGCTCCTGCACTGGAAGACAGAGGTTCGATACCGCCATAGGTCATGCATTTCTTTATAGCCCTACAGGCGCGCTTCACCCACTTTGGAAGTTTCTGACAGGAATGGGGAGGTGTGTCGAGCTTTCGCGATCCCGTCACAGTGTGCACGAAATCTCAAAAGAGGTACGAAGTGTGTAGGATACCCATGCTATCGCGTATACTTAAATGTTAGCGCGGCTAAGACCTGGCCTAGTCTTTTGCGCTACATGAAGGTCAAAGCCTCCTGAATAAAATAAAAGGTACTGGAAAGCTTAACAGCTCCCTAAATAAGTGGTTTCAATATTTATGTGAGCCAGTTTCGATTTCTGTAACCAGGAACTGGACCCGTCATGACGTCATGAAACGTTTGCTCGCTCCGGTCTAGCGATCGCTGCGGCTGCCCATTTACAGAAATAGCGGATGATGTTCAATTGCGTCTCAACGTACATTCTGTTGAATGCAACGAAAAGTCAACAGCAGCACAAAAGGTATCTTTGTTATATTTGTGAGGGACAATAAACACAAGCTCGTGTTTCCACTCTTTATGCACTCACACGAAAGCTTCGCTGTACACAGATTCCTACTCGTTGGATCTGCTGCATTTTTTTTTTGTTTATTGACAACGTTATCCTTCTAGCCTTATTGCTAAACGATGTCGGGAGATTTCGCCCACCGTCATGACGTCACGATAATGTCGATAACTCGAAGTCTGGCATTTTGAGGCGAACATCTATATCCATTCAATAACCTTATAAGTACTTCGGAACCTTCAGACTTGTTAGACTTCGTTTCACCTCCTATAAACCTGTAGTAAAGTTTATAAAACTTTAAGAATTTGTGTCAGTGCTGCTTTAAAAGCCCTGCGAAGGGTGTTCTTGCACACCGATGTAAAGTTCTATAGATTTGAGTTCGACTCCGTTACCGTTCACTAATGTAGCTTTTTTCGCTTTGTTGGCAGTTCGTGCGACCTGTAAACGTAACGCGTATGCCTTCTTATAGACCTTGCCTTGAGATATAGACCCTCTAAGGCCGTTTTATGCGCGTGTATTTTTGACTGCGTAAAGAAATGCACATTGTCTGTAGACTAACATCGCTAGTCAGTTTGCTTCCTTTGCTCTGTAGTGACCAAATTAAAGTGCTTAGAAATACGTTGCTTGAGAAAAGTTTGTAAGCGACAGTCGACGAGAACGTTCTAGTGTTCTCATGTACAGTCGGTGCGCATTCTTTTACATAATGGTGCCAAAATAGGCTGCGCGCAGGTACAGAAATTTAGTTTCTTTCTGTTGCCGCCTGTCTCCTTCTTTTCTTTTTTAACACCATATGAATGACCTAGCGGGGGCCATACTGAAGCTGTAATAATAGATGAAACCAGTGGCTACACATATAAGCTCCCTGACACATAGCCCGACCTCAGCTCTTTGCGCGGTGTGGCGTCAACCACGGTCCCACGCAGTGCGACCGGCGCAATTTTTGACACAGGCTGCACCCTCCTAAGGGTCTAAGCGATGTACTCCGAGCCGCATAACGAATGTGCGTAAACCAGTACGCAGGGAATCAGAAAGACAAGAAAGGAAAAAAAAAAGAAAAAAGAGATGCGTCCATGGTACGCCCGATTCGTCAGCTCCGTGGTCGAGTCCTGTTTGCCTGCATTTCTTTTGCGTTAATGTGCAGAATGGGAGCTAATAAATCATGGTTGCACCCCGTGCCACGCAGATTGGGCCACTCTGTTTTGTGGGACGTTTAGTCGGCGCCGCCGAGCATTCCGTCCGTGGACTTGGCGCTACGACGCCCGAAATTCATGCAGCGTTGCCGAGGGCTTAGAATCTGGCGCTGCCTGCACGCATGTTATCGACTGTTTTGCATCATTATACCAGGTTCTCCCTATTCTCTACACATGCAGGGTGTTTAAGAAAATGCGTTGAACATTTCTAAGATAAGGAAGATGCGATAATAGTGCGACTTCGTTCGTGTTGATTTCGCCACATAAGCGTATGTTTTAAGATGACTCGAAACATTAACTAGACGAGAACGTTTTGAAAATTTGGCTAATTACCATTTCAACCCGAAGAATCAAACGCCTTAATGCAAGACAAGTAAGTACCCATTTCAAAGAAATTTCGACCGCATTTTTTGAAACACATTGTATATGGACATTGAGAGTGGTTGAATAAAAACGTAAGGCCAAAGTACGTACGTCGTGTATAGTCAGTCTACGAGCTTACGCTGTTATGGACTCGTGATCCACCGGTGGTCTGTAATCAGTTAGTGAGCTACACATAAGCTGTCTATAGAAATCTGTAGACTATGGGCTAGTCCGGGGAACACAAAAGACAATAGAAATCGTCTGTGCCTGGTCTATACCCAACAGTGTATAGAATTTATCAAAAGTATATTGTGGCCTTTACCGTCCCAGAGCACCTCGCAGGTGACGGACGCCGTGGTGAAATAGGAGCAGGAGCTCAGAATTACGTTTGACCACCTCGGATTCTTTAACCTCCATCTAGAGCACCGTGAAGGAGCCCCAGCCGAACACACGTGACCGTACCTTGGCAGGTCTATAGACATTACTTTCCAGAAGGCGCAAACCTATAATGAAGGCAAAACCGTGCACTAAGAGTTATTGCAGAAAAGGTGGGCTAGTTGAAAACTTGACAGTATTGAATATTTCTAGCGCTTTTAAGAAAGGATTCAAGTGAGCAGGAAGACAAGGAATGCAGCCACCGGCGGCGTTCCGGCGTTTAGTCGATCTTTCATTCTGGAACGCCGAACTATCGGCACAAGGAGAAATGCTGGACTACTGGATACAGATGGAACGCTGGATCTAGAATTCCAGCGTTCAGTACAATGATCAAGTCCAGCGTTCAGTACGCCCCGTTCCCTTCCTCTTCCTTCTTAAGGGCACTGCAAATATTCAAAAATAGCGTTTTCTTTGAAGTCCATAGTCGCCATGGCAGGTATGCAGAGCTTACTGGTTAAAATGTGCATATCTGTATGAATGCTAATCAGAAGTATAAATTCATTTTTGCAAGGGGACATTCCTTGCGGCATCTACAGTGCTGCATAACATTCTTAAGGGCACTGTAAATATTCAAAAATAGCAGTTTTTTGAAGTCCATAGTCGCCATGGCAAGTATGCAGACGTTACTGCTTAAAACGTGCATATCTGTATGAATGCAAATCAGAAGTATGAATTCATTTATGCGAGGGGACATTCCTTGCGGCATCTAGAGTGCTGCATGGATTTAGTCAGGTCAGGCATGGCTACCTTCGACTCGCACCTTCGAAACGTGGCGAGAACAAAAAGAAATATGTTCTCGAACCATTAATTCACAACCTCACCCCATGCGATAAGACAGAGAGACCTCCCCGCTTGGAGGGTCGGCGCGTTGTCTTGATAAACGAGGACTCGAAGACCTAGTACCCGGTCTTCTCGTGCACTCGGTTAGTGGTGGAGTTCACACTCTGACTCGCCTGGAAATTGAAGACCTCGTGGCGGAGCCGGAAAGACTGCCGAAGGAAAAGTCTGCGTCACTCTTGCCACAGCGTGAGGACGGCACAGAGTCCACGGTATACGGGAGCCGATGACCGTCATCTGTTTCGCTTTCCGGGTGAACGAGACGTGGAATTGAAGGGTTTCTCTAACCCGAGTCGGCACGTCCTTTCATGTTACGTGTGCGTATTTGGGGTCAAAGCACTTCAGGCCGAAGTCTAATCGCCCTGGGGGGACATAACGAATTCGTTTTCTAATATTGTTTCTGGTACTTTCTGTGTAAAATAGAAACGCTGCGACGTTCTATGAACAACTTCCAGCGAGGAGCAGTGGCCTCTCGTAGCGAGAACAAAAAATGACGAAAAATTAAGTCCAGGAAACAAGACGGAGCTGAACGATACATGCGGTGGCTAGGAAATGATTTATTGAAGAAGCGAAATGGAATTCACAAAATAAGTTCCTACCTGCTAGTTCAACTTTCGACGTTACCAAACTAAGTTTTCGTCCACTTGAGCCTGCATTGCAGCAGATACGCGCATGGGGAGAGAGGAAAAGGAAGGGTGAGGATGTCAATACGGTGTGCGCATCCGGTTCTTTACCCTACACAGGGCAAGTGGTTGGCGTAAAATATATCTCGTTAATGACGGCAAGTACTGCGTTACCTGATGACAGAGGCCTGGACTCGTTGATTAAAATGCCGTTCCAGAAAAAAGCAGAACAGCAGAAAAAAACGCGCATTTCCAGGACAAGTGGCACTAGGAGAATCGCAACCAGAAATGAAAAAGGAATATTTAAAAAATAAATTCAACTTGACATATTTCCTCTTCTGGCTGACCAACTATGAGCTGTCCAGCAGGCCCACGATGCGGCCGAGAGGCTTGGTCTTCCGTTTCCCACGTGGGAGCGGCCCGCTTCTTGGTGACTCATCATCTGCAGGACTTCAGCAAAGTTTCACCATACCATGCCATATTTCACGTACATGTAGGTTGTACGTACTGTAAGTGCGAGAGAGCATGCTTACTGCATGCCTTGCGTGCTGTTGATGCCATACTAAAGCATCCAGATTCTGCGAACTTCGATATGCCGATATGCGTTGTGCCAACCCGGCCTCACCTCTTTCGTGTCGTTTTTTTTTTCCTTTTCACTTTTTTCGGCGTGCAGTGACCATTCAGTGCAAGGCGCGCGAGATGGTCGCCATGGTGAAGACGAGCAAGATCTTCAACGGCAAGGTCTACGCCAAGGCGCGGCCCAACTCGTGCGTCACGGACGTGGTCAACAGCCTCGACTTCCAGATACGCATGGCCTACCACGAGCTCGACTGCGATGTCAAGCAGGAGGTCAGTCAGGTCATGAACTTTCCGTATTCTCTCTCTTTATTTTTCGAATGGCGATAACGCCTCAAGTGCGTGACAGTAGAGTATCTCGGCATTGCGTTACCGTTACCGACACCGCCTGCCACCGAGATCGGACGCGCTGAGTTTGTCGCGCATGCGCACTCGATGACTGGGTGTGTCGGTAAAGTTGTAACGGTGCGAGCTTGCCGAAATACTCTAATGATATCCAATGTTTAGTTCGGGCGTGCTTGTTTCGATAACTTTGGCTAAAGCGAGATGATCGAAACAGGGTCAGCGGTCATCAGCATTGTCGGCTGCAGGACTTACGCCTCCAACAATTCACTGCCACCATATCAGCCCAGTATCATCCTTGTACATGCCCCCGAAACTTTATCGTATCTGTTAAGTTGTGAGCGCTTCCCTGGTTTATGTTTTATTTTTTTATACTGACCGGTTGCGCAACATTCAATGAACTGAATGCGATCAGTTCAGGCAGCCTATGGCTGGAGCTACGTGCTTGCGGTTGCTTAATGTGCTGATAAACGGTTGCCTTTAAAATCGTATTTAGGCTTAATTGCTTTTTGTCTAAACTGCCAGTGGCAAAACAAGTATACATCGTCACCGCTGAATGGGAACGGCGCCTAGAGAGCAGCGTTCAAGCGTTTGCCTCGCTGTGAACTTCCAATCGGCCATTCAAAGGACTTCGAGATTCACGACGCGTAGAAGTAACCTTGTTGAGAAGAAGAAGAAAGGAAACACACCTTATATGAGAAATTGGGAAAGGGTCCTATGCAAGAGCGTCCGGATCTCACGCGTAGCACCATCTATACGCCGCGCGGTCGGATGGTGAAACCAGGAAGAAAGGAAAACATGGCACCGTTCTGGGACGTGCGCGCGTGCTTCCAGACGGCGTTAATTAATCACGACTCTCGTCGTTCAAGGTGCTAATAACTTATATCCATCACGCCGGATAGGACCATTCATTCCGACAGTCTATAGACGACCTCGCTACATGCCAGGTGCGCGCGCGCGCGAGTATTTCTCTTCCGATTGCGAAACTGCGAGCCTGTCTGTGCGGATCTTCGACCCGCGCGCTTCGTAGCTCTCATTTTCTTTTCATTACCGATCTACACGCGAACCACTTAGGTCGCTCAAAGTACGGCCGCTCGTGACAACGCTAATTACCATCCCTTTGTGCCGCGGTGCGTTCCCGCACGTTCACGAGTGCCTGCCATCGATTCTTGTTGCTCGTTTGTCAGGTGCCCAGCGAGTGCGTTTGGTGTTTGCTCGGCAGGAGCTTGGCTTCCGCGGTATTCTTTACTTCAGCGAGTACGTTTATAGATATTGAACGATGTTGCAGTTGTTACCTTCCGTGTGTTTATTCTTCTGCGTCGCGCGTTTTGTGCGTGTTGTGCGCCTGTCTATATCTCCTGTGCGTTATCATTTCCTTTATCATGGGCGTTTACCTGGACTATAGCGCGCTAGGCGTGCTGGCACGCAAACCTCGACTGTTTATTTCGTTGAAAAATTATTTCCCTCTTTGTGTGTTAGTTATGCAGCGTGACAGGGTAACCTAACGTGAATCTGACCTGCTTTGGCTACCTGCATGCATAACAAAAATAAATAAATAAATAAAAATAACGTTCACTCGTAAGCATTTGAAGGCTGACACTGGACAGCCTCAGAGGAATCTAGTTATTGTAGCGCCTTCGCGGTCTCAGCTTGTGCATGTTAATTACCTTTTTTTTTTCACAACCATGTGGCACTGCAGTGAAAGCTACACATAGCATCGTCCAATCAGGAGCGCGATCACCCGAATGCACCCGTTCCTATGTGCTATCACGTGAGAGCGTCGTCTGCGCTCTCCTGCGCACGCTTTAGAGCGCCATCTACTCGTGCACGTTAGAAAAAGTGCACGTGAGAAAAGAATAGAAGACAGTACAATCTCGTTCGGTTTCCGTCTTAAGACAGAAAAACGTCGACGGTTATGCTGCGCTATGCCTTCTACGTATGCGTTTATAAATGATCCAGTTAAGGTAAAGACAGAGTAAGCTGTAACAGCTCGCCTGTCCACAAGCTGCTAGGCTGCTATAGGCTGTGCTAGGCACGCAAAACTTGTCCACATTATCTCGCGCCATAAAACAGGCAGAATTTCGCAACAACTATGCTTACTTTCGAGAACTATACGCTTGGGCACGTCTCTTAACTATGAGAGGGGTAAATTTGACCGTAACTATAAACAACCGACACCCCCATTCCTGAGTTCCTTGGCGTACTCATAAAAATATTGTCTTATCCAGCCGGCGCCTGGGACATTTCCTAGGCACGCATTTTCATTATTCTTCAACGTTGCGCCATCGTTGCTTAAGAAACGACGCTCAAAAAAGAGTAACGACGATCATAACACTGAGAGCATCAGCGACTTTTCTTTCGACGACTTCTCTAGCTGTCCACGCACTGAAGCACCGCTTACATTTATCTCTCTCTCTCTCTCTCTCTCTCTCTCTCTCTCTCTCTCTCTCTCTCTCTCTCTCTCTCTCGTGCTCGCCATTGGCTCCGTGTACTGCTTTCTTCCTACCAACGGAGCGTTTCCTTTTCTCTTTTTCTTTTTTTTTTTTTGCCAGTAGGGAAAGTGCAGCGAACCGCGACGAAAGTTTACATAACGGCCCTGTCCGACGAGAGAGCGCAAGCCATCTTCAATTCCGAAAAAGAAACTCTCCTCGGTTCATAGCGGAAGAGGAAAGGAGTGAAAGAAGACGATGCGTCACCCGAAACGACCGACAAACGCAGTGGGCTCGCGATTCTTTCCGTTTCCTTCCTGGACTCTTCCCTTTACGTATGAAACTATAATGTGCTCTCTTTCCGCGCAAGCCTTGAGTCAAAGTCACTCGCGTGTACAGTAGCAGCTGCGCTTGGGCGTGCGTTGAAATAATAAAAAAAGACGCCTTCAAATTGTTTGTATACTGCCTACTGCCTCGGTAAAATTGTGCAGTACAGTAAAAGCTACGAAGTTCTCCTGAGACCTTTCTCAGAGGGCGGTACCGATTGGTGCCGGCGATTAGTTGTTACGTTGCACGTGTACTAATATTCAGGCGGATTCCTTAAAATCATCGTCCGCTCATTGTCACCGCTTCAGCAGACTGCATTTCCGTTGATGTATAAGTGTATACGCTCGTGCACCGCGAAGGACTACTGTGTGATTCGGTGTGCATTCTCATTGGACTTTAGCTAGCTGGCTACCAATCCCCTATGAATGGTCATTACAGCTCTGGGAAGAATAGTGCCGAGACTGCATAGCTCGCGCGCTGCGTGCTGCCTTCAGGTGAGGTTTCATCAAGCTTTTAAATTACTATTCCTTGCAGCGTCGTCTGCTCAGTCTAGCCTCTGCAGCATGCGACATGACCACGTGACCACCGAGAGGCGTGTCACGTACGACACGCAGGTATGTGGTACATAAGGCACGTGTACACTCGCTCTTCTCTGAATGGCTGGTGCATCTAGGTGGGGGATCCATTATAGGGCGGAGGAGTGGGAAAGGCTAAGCTTCGAACGGTGCCGAAAGCGCGTGTCACTTGCTCTTCAAGGCGCACGTCTATCGCTCCCAGCGCCGTCTGTTTAATGTAATTGGTAGCAGACGATAAGTAGCCACGGACCTCCACGGCGAGGATGGATAAAGTGCACCAGCAGCGAGCACCTTCGTGACTCGCTGGTGCGGGCCTCCAGCCTCAGCTGTAGTGCACGCATTTAGTCAGATAACGTGTATACATAGGCAACGACCCCAGTCCCAAAAGAGCTAAGCACGAGATGGGTGATGGGAGCCGGGAAAGCCAGGAGGTTTTTGGAGGGGGGGGGGGGGGGGGGGGGTCCCACCGCTGTAGAGTATATACACCGGGTATACGTATGCGGCTTTGGCTTTCGTCATACTCGGCTTGGCTTCGCGTGACGAGCGGGGTGTGCGTTTCACCGCTACGTCCGCCGGCGTCCGTCCGCGTTGGCGGCAGAGCGCGCAACTTATGGAGCCGAATCACGCGATTTGTGGTCAAACCCGAGGGTGTTGTGCCAACTTCGTGTCACCGTTCGTCTTTCTTTGTCTGGCCGGGGGCATCGGCCGCGCATCCAGGGTTTTTGCTCCGGGATGCAAAAGTAGCGGGGTGGTAGCAGTGACTCAAAAGGTCACTTCTCAGATGGCAAACGAATGCTGCGCGTACCTGGCACTGCACGCAACTTGCGCGCGAAAGAGGTTAAAAGGGTGTGAATAAATCGCTCCGTTAAACCGTTCCAGTTCGTTGATTTTTGTACGAACAGATGAGTGAAGAAGAGGCCGATTAAGGCTGTAGAAGTTGTTATAACTCGCATTTTGGCGCGCCGGACGCAAGCATGCGCGCTTATAACTATCGCTGGGCAACAAATTTCGCCGAGTTGTACCCGCAAGTGGCCCATCCGGCTCCAAAGAAGGGGCTGTTAGACCGAGGCTAATATTATAGGTTGCACAGTGGACAGAATAAAACGCAGAATACGTAGCACAAACGTAGCCCAAACGTGAGATCGCGGTGGTCCCGCGTGCGCTGTTTCTCTTGCTTGAAGGACAAGCGAAGGGCGCCCCCTTCTCAGAGGAAGCGTCGTTGGCTCGTTTACTCGACACGTGCTTTTCGCACGGGAAAACAGGAGTGACGGCGTGAGAATTTACTTCAGTAACTGACAAGGGAGCGCCAGAGCCAGCAACGACAGGTGTCTATATACAGTGTTTGTCACACAATCTTTTTTTTTTTAAATAACATTGTTCGAGCTGGGGGGAGGGGTCGTCAGAATGACAACGTTTTTCCGGAGTGCTAATAATTTTAACTTTAACGAGTTCGGCCGCAGAAATTGAGGGAGTATTTCCCGAAATTGATACCAGGCACAGGATATCTGCTAATTGGACACGGCTTCAGTACAGCTCGGTTTCAGGACCGTAGTTTGCACATGTGCCATGATGTGTGTAATTACAAAGTTAGTGAAACTTTCATTATCTGACACCGGACTGTTACTTTCCGTGCAAGTAATGTCCACCTCTTTAAGTAATCCAGGCTATATGAATGAATTGCGCTAATTGTCACAAGACATCGTTAATGTGTCTCTCTGCCCTTTAAAGAAAAGAGTCACCCGGTAGAGCGTGGTTCCGCTCGTCTACCTTATAAAGGTGGTGAAGGTTATTACCTTGTCTTTCTGATAACGTTTTGTTGACCTAGATAAACTTTCTTTTGAGACTTAATGTTGTGCATGGATTTTGCTAATGATATGTCTGATTTGCTCTGGCGTAAATTGTTGACCTTTGGAAGTAATCACGGAAAGCTCGCGCTATAAGTTATCCATTGCTTGCAGCTTAAGGGTAGATGACAAAAGAATAGAGATAATAGGGAAAGCAAGGACACAAATAGACGATCCCCAGTGACGTCACGATCGACGTAGTTCAGTAAAGAGATCATGGACCGTTGGTAACAAATGCACCTTACTGTTCTCGCACAATGCGATGGAGTGTCGTCTTCATGTCGTTGCGACTAAATGCGGTAAGCTTGGTTGTTTCACTCGCACAGTTTCAGGTCTCGAAGCGATGCAGTAGAACACAGGAGCGCCTTGCCCTGTCATTGTTCTTTCTCCATTAGTTTGCTGTCTCTGTTGGCGCTTCACCGTTCGAAACCCAAAGCAATGCTGGGGCTATCAGAGACGCTGAGGTGAGGGGGGCCCCGGATTAATTTGGACCACCGCAATTTGTGCATTGCGCTCCCCCACCGGAACGCGTCGGTCGCCGACGGGACTTGGAACTCGCGAAGTCGTGCCCACTGGTCCACGAATGTAGCTTCAAATTCCTATTCTAGCTGGTACCATGTATCAGCGGGGAGCGAAGCCAACGAAAGAACGTTCATTGAAACGGGCATGGCGTTGTTACAGCTCTACACAGTGGGCGAAAAATAGCCAGGTTCCATTGTAATCACCTTGGCAATCTGCCGCACTTATCGTTACACGTGGCGCCCATTGGACACACTTGATAAGTACGGTGCACTCAGAAGCGGAACGCCATATAAATTAAGCCACTGTTAACTGTCCGTTAGAAAAGCCATAAAGCTCGTATAGTCTTATCTGGATGGGAGTAAGCTGCATATGCCGCCTTGAACAAAATGAAAGCAACCAGCCGCGCTGGCTGCGTATAGCTGTGGAGGATCTACTGCAGCGCCAGACCGGACGGGGCGGAATGCAAGAACGCTCGGGGGTGAATATTATTAATCCGGCGGTCCCTCGCTGCGGTATTTCTCATAGTCCCAGTGTTTGCATTGGAGGGAGGTAACTAAATACCACAGATTAGATCTTTTTTTTTTTTTTCATCGAATATTCGTTTTCACTTCAAGGGTTCCAGCGAATGCAACAGAAAGTCAATAGAAAGGCAACCGCTTTCCTTATAACGGCTTCTTCTACGTGTTTCTGAGGAAGCCAATGGCACCTCAGCAACGGAAAGAGCGCCCCCCCCTTCCCGCTAGACACCACAGCCGAGCGGTCGCGGCTTTGTTTCCGAGGCGCGGCAGGCCTCGAAATTTGAATGTCACGGTCATGGGAGCGAGTATGAATGCGGGCTTCGTTCTTTGTGTGTGTGTGCTTCTTCGTTTCACTCTTGAGCCACGGGCCCGCCATTGTGTGTGTCTGTGCGTTCGGGAGAAGGAGAAAAAGATAGAAAAAAGAAGTTCGTGTGCGTGTCTGTGTGAAGCGTGCGAAGGAAGGGTTTCACCGATGCTTCCCCTGCGGCGTTGGCACCCTTGGCTGACTCCGGTTTCGTGAGCCGTCCACTTTTCGGGCGCGAGATGGGTCCGCTGTGCGGTGCGCAGCTTCGTGTCCGAGAGAAGCCAAACAAGGCGTAGTGGCCCGAAGGAGAACGGACGGGCCTTGCGGTGTCGGGAAGGAAGTTTCCTTGGTGGTCCGCGTGAAAAAAAAGCGCGGACGCAAGGTGTGAGGCCGCGGAGAGCGCAACCGCCTTTCTGTTACGTACGCGGCACTGCAGCATCCACGCTCTCGCTGTTCTTTTGTGGTTTCGTCTTTTTTTTCTTCTTTTTCTTAATTGTCCGGTGCGTCCACAACTCCAGCGGTCTGATTGATATACGGGAGGAGGGCTGGGTGCAATATTGGGAGGTCTACTGAGATGTGTTTTTGCAGTTTTGTGTGGGTAGTCAATGTCTCGCCTGTAGGGCATAGAGAGAAAGAAAGAAAGAAAGAAAGAAAGAAAGAAAGAAAGAAAGGAGAGGAAATGCAGGCAGTTCAACCAGACCAGCATCCGGTTTGCTACCCTGCACCGGGGTTAAGAAAAGGGGGAAAGTAATGCGATAAGGGGGAGAGGTTGAACACTGCCTGCGCTCGGAAGGATGCAACCATAAAGAGTCACTAAAGCCGAGGTGCGCTTCAAGAAATGCATTAGTGCGAGAATAACTTTTAGCGCCAGTGACGGAAGTCGCTCTGATCTCGAAGGTCATGCCAAGCGTATATAATTTCCAGCAGAAACTACTAGAGACAAATCTAGCGCTGGCGTCTACGGGTGCTGCAAGCGCAGTGGTTCAGCCAGCGTACGAAAGACGTATTAGTACACGGACTATCCAAAACTTCATCGCTCTGACTTCTAACAACTTCGAGCAATGATCAATGTTTATGCACATGCAGAAAGTCTTGCTGCCTTTTGCGTTTGTGAAAATACTATTGCGCGGAAATTTAGGCCAGTAGAAGAAGATAAAGCGCATTAAATGAAGCCGCAAGAACTTACGAAGCCACAGAAACGAAGGTTAGGCAAATCCATCACTCCCGTGGTTGTTGGGTGATCGTAGCTGCAGCGCTTGCTCTAGTAATGTTTGGTAGAAAACTCTGGGAGCCAGCGAACTTTAAGTCGGTGACGTCACTGGAAAAGAATGAGCGCCTATACATTCGCATGAGGTCGTGAGGGACAACGTAACGGCTGAATACGCGTGTTCCTCGGTGTGGATTCCACTGGGGGGATCGGCCTAGAACGGGCCGATCAGGGAAGGGTCTAGAACGCGAAGAGAATCTTCAGGAATGTGAGGCAGGACATAATGAATGACTGCCGCCCGTGGATCACAATCCGAGCTACTCGACGCAGTCGGTGACAATCGTGTCGCATGGTGACAAGCGACTGCGCAGGCAACGCTGCACGAGACCGCAGTGGTGTTGCTTTCAAAACGTCGTATCTAGGAGAAGCGTCGATCGATGTTTCTAGACGGCGCAACATTCGAAAGCATTTTAGTGATATACAGGACCTGCTCATATACTTGGAACTTGGGCAGTTGACTCCGTGTTCACATATTGGTGACAATAATGGCCATACCTTCGGCATCAGCATTCGAAGCTGATGGGCTCTGAATGAACACCTGCTCCATTTTCTGAAGGCCGACAAAGAAAAGCGCTATGCTACAGAGTGTGCGGTAGATGTTTTTTATAATGGCAATGTCTGTTCAAGAAAACTGCTTGAACTAGTTCGTCAGCGCAACGCCTTTGTTCGCCTTGTGCATCGCTGACAAAGCGCACGAAAGCGCCATCTCTCGCTGATGCTGAAGTTGGAACAGCATGCAACATAGTCACCGTGTATTTGCCCCTCGCGGTGTGGCACAGGTAATCGGAACAGCTGCAGTCGCGACGATCATCCAACTGTGCATTTAACTTGTAATCGTGTCATGTCTAGCGTAACATACGAGTCCAAGTATCCTAAGTTACCTGATCGATACGACTTCCAACTCCTTTCGTTTTATCAATGTCGCCATAGAAGCGCCGCTACTCAAACAGACGCAGCAATCGTACAAGTATATGCGCCCTGTTTAATAGGCGTACCGATGCTCGAGATCACCTCGGCGCCCATAACTCCTGCTTTAATCAGATCCCATGTCACACGCGGGACCGAGTAACCCGAATTACTTGCAAACTATACGATCGTTCTCACTTTCTTTCTCTCTTTCTCTTTTTTTCTTTGTGTAGCTGTCTTCGTCGTGCAGCGACAGTGAAATACGGGGTGCCGTATTTTTTTTTTTTTATATGCTCTACAGAACCTAGGCCAGTTCTCGACCGACATCGTGATTCAGCACCACGACATGATTGTGACCAACCAGGACCTGGGCCTGTCCGTGCACTGTCAGTACGACCTCGCCAACCGGAGCGTCTCCAACGGGGTGCAACTGGAGGTCGACGGGTGAGTCGCACGCCGTTTGTCATGACCTCTCTCTCTCTCTAGACGGAGGGCTCCACCTCCGCGCCTGCACGGGGCAGCCACTCCCTGTCGCAGTGCGCTCCATCTTATTTCGACTAGCCCCCCCCCCCCCCCCCGCCCCCTTTACACTGTATATCTATACACACCTATACACACATACGGCTCCGAAAAATAGCACCGCGAATATATGTGCGTATACGCAGGCCTTAAGGGCTCTTTGCATGCGAAGGCAAGCCTGTATACAGGTTTTGGCTGTCCGTAAAAGTGTATGTCGTTGTGTCTGCGGTCGTAAATTATCGACCCTTGCAGGCCCACTTTCACCTTTCGTTGGTCTACGGGAGAGCTATAGAGGCTGCGGTTGGCGTCGTAGAAACAGTGATTCACGGATCACGAATATCTCAGGAATTCCGGGAAGAGGTCGTTTGTATTCGTCGAGAAAGTGAACGTACGTCTGTTCAAGGTCGGCGCGGAGAATATGTGACTCCGTATAGTCGACAGGCGTGCGTCGTTGGTGAACTTCGTCGTCTTCTGGCTGTGAGAACGTCTAAACGAGCAAGATATCCAGCGGAAAATATTGGTATGTCGTAGGTACTCGAGGTATTCTGGTCCTTAGCTCTCGTGCATCTAACTACGTGTTCGTAGCAATTGCAACTGTCGATGGCGTAATTTATCGGACCAGACAGACTCTCTGGGTAAGGGTTAACTGCGTAAAATTACGGCTGTTGCGGCGGAGAAGAAAAAAAAAAAGGGGGGGGGGGGGTCTAAAGTTGTCTGTTTGAAATGCGCGGTCACGTTCCGTACAGATGCCATCCTTGGAACCGAAGGCGTATTTCTTGGTAATGCTTGTTTACAGTTATCGCGAAATTAAATTCCACTTTGCTCGACTTCAGGACGGCAATGCATGTTACCTCGGAACAAACCGATACCCACAACATGAAGTTGTTCGCAAGCCAGCAGCTTTGTTCAAGCAAGAGTGTCTTAGAGGCGAGTTCGAAGCGGAAAGAAATGCGGCGTATTCGCGCGCCTCTTTATTTTTTCCAAATGAACGCAGTGACAGGAAGGGTAGCGTTTCTGAAGCGAAGCTACCCTCTCGGATTTGCTGACGGTAGCTGCTGTTCGCCTTGCTGCGCATCGCATGCACGAGAAACCACCTTCTCGCGCCGCCTTTTTCCCGTTATGCCGAGGCCGCAAGAATCAAACGTCAGAAAATTATAGTCACTCTTACCCCTGTCATACGCGGCACACTTCTCTTCGCGTCACTTTTACTTTGAAAGACATCAAAGATGACCTCGCGACGTCGCTGCGTCGAGGTGGCACTGTGCGTTCACATGAGCTGCTGCTTGCGTTTCGGCTTATAGATCGTTAACGGTGTGGCGCATAAATATAAACGTCGCGTGACGTGAAATGTTTGAGCAGTGCGGTGCATGAACAGGTGTTACACGCTACGTAGGTGACAATAAATACAGCTGTACGCATCGAACTAAAGTTTTATATTTACCAAGCCGCTTCACGAAAACTTCACTTCGAAGAGCATATTTTTTTTCTTCCTAGTTTTCTTATTTTTCTTTGTTATATACGTGCTGCGGGCTTTAGTGTGGTTCATTTAATACCAGTACGTGTAAGCTAGCGAGTAGAAAATACGATATCACAACGTGATATAAGTATGACAGAAATGAGAATTTCTGTTCAGATGTTCAGTTTTATCGTGATAACATGGAAATTACGTAGTACAGGAGCCCGGACAGTGTGAAACAGGACTCGGCACTTCTGAGAGTGCGCTCATGTGAACCAAAAACGTACGTCATTGGTTATTACAGCTAATGTGAAGCTGCGAGTGCTTCGTGTGCGGTAGCGTATATGGGGGAAGGCGAAGTGCCATTCCTGTCCCCCGATTTCGGTCTTTACGCCTGCAAACGCGAGCGAACGCTAGGTTCCACTCCAGGCAAGCGGCGTATAACATTCCAAAGACCGATGTCGTCGTTCTGCAAAACTGCACCTTTTCATGATCATCCAGAAAATTTGCATATCAGTGCACTCGATGTCAGCGCGACGAATGCGTGACCTCCTCGGAAGCACCCATGAATAGGCGCGTAGTCCACCTCGCGATTCCACTGTCATTGTATAGCTTGGGAATCATCTCTGAACGAATAAGTATGCCGAATGGCGGGGACAAAAAAAAAAAAATAAAGAGCAGCAGCAGAAAAAGAAGTAGCACGAGAAAAGAAACGGAAAGAAAAGGCAAGCACCCATCCTAGCGTTTGAATGGGCAACTCCTCGCTTTACAAAAAAAAAAAAAAAAAATATATATATATATATATATATATATATATATATATATATATATATATATATATATATATATATATATATATATATATATATATATATAAACGGAAAATGGTGGGGTGCGAACAGGAGAACTCTCATTCCCGAAGCAACAGTCTCTCTCCTGGGAATTTAGTATGTGCAGTCATGCAGAAACCGCCTCGCGCAAGGTCACGTCGACGCGAAGCTCTTCGAGATGTCGTGCAAAGGCTAATGGCGCGGGGCCGAACCTGAATGACGAGAACCATTGATTCGCAGGTTTTCCCCTCGCTGCTGACTCGCGCGCGCTGCGCGCACACGTTGTGGCATTTCGCTTAGCGTACTGCGGCCCGATTATATCGATAATGTAACAAATAAATAAATGAAAGGCTCATTCGAAAAAGAAAGGCACCTTATCTCCTCGTCTTAGGTACACTTCTGTCTATCTAAGTCCCCGGAAGAAGTGCGAGATGTCGGCCTTTCTGAGTATCGTTTGCGTTGTTCAAAACTCTTTCGCAGCGGAGGAAGTGATGTTGTCTCCTTGCGCGTATGAATATTTTGTTAATTTCGTACCGATTCTTCGTATCTGCTTTCTTCCTTCGTTAATTATTCTTTCGGTTAGAGTAGAAGAACTCGCGTTCAGCTCTTTCCCCTCACCAGCTCGTTTGTCTCGGAGCTCCCATGAATATAACCTGAAACAGCGAATACGCTTTCGCTAAACGTTTAATATTCTAAATAACTTCTTTGTCGATATTATCTTTCTCGCTGTACCGAGCCACCAGACGTCTCATATGGGAACCAGCCACGACACCAGGTACAATATATATTGCCCTAGACAGCTTCTGCACTTACTGCTATACACTTATGATTATACGCGGCCGATATAAAGATATGCGGTCGCACATGGACTGCGTACATTGCGTACAAATTATCTGCAGCCGTTTTATTGGCTGGCCAAAGAAATGTCCCCAGAGAATGCACACAGCGCGTGGTGACTGCGCAGGGCTTTTTAACGCTCGCGTGTTGACAGTTTAATCAAAGGACTGAAGCAGTCAAGGCAGTGCAGGACTGCGAATGCAGTGGAGAGAGAAAAAAGTGAGACGGAAGAGGGAGTGCCGGTGACGACGAGAAGCACTGCAAAAGAAGCACTGCGTGGCACCTTGTAGGGAGACCACAAGCGACGGAGGCACACGAAAACAAAGTTCCCGGCAGTGGTTCAGAAAGTTTGATGCTGGGAATTCCCTGTCTGTGTGTGCGTGATTTCTTCAAGCAAGACAGGTAAATCATTAGGCGAGACAAGAACGAGATCTAGGTGGCGCCACACACCACCCCGTTTCAAAGGGGACTCTCATAGCATCCACGCAGCGGGGCGCCGTGTGTCTCCCGAGGGCCTCCCTCACCTTCGCTTGTGGTTGGGTCGTACGTCACACACATAGAGTTTCCTACAAGAATTACTAGAGGGAACTCTGGCGCTAGTGTCTACGGGAGCTGCAATGGAAGCGGTTGTCCCAGCATGGGAATTATGGGAAGTACATGGATTTGCCTAAACTTCGTCCTTTTGGCTTAAAACGCGGCTTTGTGACTTCGTAAACGCGTCATATTCAACAGTGTATTGCGTAATAAATAATTAAATAAACATCATTAAAATTGCCCGACGGCAGGATTCGAACATAGGGACTATAGCACAGAAGACTGATATTGAAACCATTAAGCCACGGACGCATTTACCAACAAGCGAATGAAACGCCCTTATGAATTTATCACAGGCATGCCAGTGCCTTGAGACGCTTGGCGCGTTTCGATTTGGCCACGTGGACAAGCTCAATCGTTGCAATTAAGAGCAATTGTACGCGTTCCCGGCGTCTTCTGCACTTCGAAGGATATAGATTGCGCTGAAATATACGACAATAAGATTTATACAGCGTAATATACAAAGCCACAAGAACGTCAGAATCCACAAGCACGAAGATCAGACAAATCCATGTACTTCCCATCATTCCCATGGTAGGACAACGACTGCAGCGCCAGAGTTCCCTCTAGTAATTTTTGTAGGAAACTCTATGGTCACACACGCCTGCATCCACACACCGCTGGCAGCAAGAGAGATGATATAAATACGATAGAAAGATGAAAGCGATACGCGGCGTCTGGCGGAGGGAAGCCGTGAGGTCGCACCCGCCGAGCGCGGACCAACGACCATGCCGAGACCTCGGGCACGCCCTCGACCCCTGCCGCTTTCGCGTAAGGCGAAGCTATCTTGCGGTTCGGGTCAAGACGCCTTATGCGCTTGGAGTGGAGGAAAGAATTAAGTGCGCGCACGGGGCACTTCGATGGCTTGACTGCGCTCTGTAATCGCCGTATTACCTTTATAAGTTCCGCATTTTTCCTCATTTGAATATTTATAGAGCCGTTCACTCTTAGCGCGGTAACATTTGCAAATGTGCACACTGCCACACTTTAGTCAGTCAACCGATCTATCTTTTATTTATTTGTTTTTCCGTGTAAAAGAAAAAAAAAATGACCGCAGCGAGGTAACAGCAGTGTCAAATCGCTTCATGACGGACCTCGCCGCCCACACATGCCGTTAGTGAGCACAGCAGTGGTAGCAAGAGGTAATTAAAATCACAACGGCGTGGGCACACGACACCATGATCGTAAGGAGCCACTGTACAAGTGCGCTTGACAAGTTGTGGGTCAGAATGGGTGTATCACAAAACCAAACATAAAGGTCTTCTTGTTTGTTTTCTTTTTTTTTTTGATAGATTCAGGCTAAAAATCCCGGAAAGGTTAGGTACAACCGACTTCGCAAAATGCATCGAGAAAAGAAAAATAATAATAAAATAACACGGCGTGCGAATGCTCTAACATAGGCGTGTAAAGAAACCAAAGCTCGATAGGCGAAGCGCGTCAGGGTGAATGCAGTTTATATAGTTAGCACATGCAAGCTGATCAATTTGAAATCTAGACGGACATATTTTCGGAAGCAGCGCCTTTGGAACTTGTGACTTGTACTCGAAACTTCCTTAACTTGGCATGCATATAGCTGCTCGAAACCTGCTTCATCGCGTTTGTCGTGTTTTAATTATTATTATTATTATTATTATTATTATTATTATTATTATTATTATTATTATTATTATTATTATTATTATTATTATTATTATTATTATTACGCAGGGCAAGCAAAACAAAAGGAAAAAGAAAAAGCGATGTGCACTGGCGACAGTCTGTTACTGTTTCTGGAATGGTCTGACTTCCCTATCAAGCTTTGTGGTTTTTATGGTCGTCGGGACTTTGAGTGCTTGCTCTAATGCGGCAGTCATCATCAGAGCTTTCTTCGTCGGTCGTCGTGAAGTGCAAATGCGCAGGCAAATTTGCTCAGCTGCACATGTGCAAAAGAGCAGCTCATGTGAAGCACGCACTCAGCTACCTCTCTTTCTTAGCTATTGGGCATTGCTCCAAGTTTACCTCTTTTTCTCTTTGTTTTTGCACCTTTCGTGACGACGAACGAAAACAGCAATCGTTTTAAAATTTATTTCAATATTTAACGTCAACTGCGGCACAGTTGTCAACGTGGTATCTAAGACGACGCCAGCAGTAACGCTCGTCTCCTTGCACAGGTAATATCTCGGCCATGTTTCCAAGACCCCCTGAGAGGCTCTGTTTACTACAGACTGCTTGAGGATATATAACTTAGGGCAGACAAGTCTCGTTAGTCTTCGAAGGAGAAGTATCGGCACAGAATGTGTTCGATTTATTTAATCTTGCATCAGCATCATTCTGCATCAGCATCAATCTGCATCTGCAAGCATTCCACGCGATGCACTCAGATATTTCGATAATAATTGAGTAAGCTACATCAAGGTGCAGTGCGGGCCTAGTTTCTTCGACGTCTCTTTCAGAGCAGAACTGACAGATATACGCAGACACCACGCCTGTGGTCCTTGTGCTTTATATAGTTGGACATAGTTTGCCGTTGGGCAGTGTACTTGGGCAGTTGGCGGAACTCCATGCTGAAAAACTTGGAGGACGCTTAAGCTTCACCTTTAACAGTGGAATGCGATAGCATTCACAGACCGCTGGCTGCATTTCTTGGTTCTCGGCAGTTGCAGCTTAAGTGACCGTAAGGGTCACCGGGAAGGGCTGACGGCGAACGCTATAGGCACGAAGGCAAGCTTTCTGCTAGAAACGCGGCCTCTTGCGTTGGTCGATCTCCTGTTATTGTTTCGCACATTTAATGCTTCACTATGAGAAACGCTAACATATAAGATATGCGCTGTAGGTGCTTTCCTTTTTTCAATACATTTGTTCGTGTGCTGTCGTTCTCAAAATTCCCTCGAATAACATTTTAAAGAATCAAATACAAGGTATGGGCAACTTAGGTGGCAGAGGAGTGGTTGGGTATGCGTCATTCAGAATTTGGTTCGAACTTCCTTTTGCCTGAGCGACATCCGACGCTGGATGCGGGATGCCGACGCCGGATTTTATGCGACGCGGAGCCCTTAATGCTCTCGCGTTAAAACAGTGTGGAAGGGAGGGGCGAGTAAGCAGACGACACAAGCACTTTTGTCGTCTGCTAACGTCGTCCGTGGTTTCTACACTGTTCCCAGTTTGACAAATATAAACGAACGCAGTATTAATAGCGAGGAGGAAGGTCATAGTATTTTCAAACATATACCGACTCGCCAGCACACATTCGTGTGGCTGGATTTAGTGTCTGGTTGGCAGTCTTGCCACCGCCGTGATACCCGACAGGAGAACTTGAACTTTCTGCTTCATCTTCTTCGTCTTCCTGGTACTCCTGCACTTGCACTGCTCCCCCTCTCCCACTTGTGTGTGTGTTTTTTAACACACACGCATACACTTTTTTCTTCTTCTGACCTTTGTCTACACCAAACGCACACGTCTTCTCGCTGTTAACTTCCTGCAACCTAAGGCCACCCCGCTTCCGCAAAAAAAAGGGAGAGAAAGAAAATGCTAACGTTCCAAGCTAACACAGTAAAATACAAATGTAAAAGAAGCCCGTGCGACGTCATTGCATTGAACGGCGCCTTCGCAGAGGTACCGCCGACGCAGGCGGGCGGGTCATGCGTCACACGCGTCTGCGTCCACGACAGCAGCGACAAACGGGCGAAAAGAGAGCGAGAGAGAAAGAAAATGAAAACAAACAAACTAAACACAAGTGAAGAAGCGAAGCTTCAAGCCGTCGTCAGCAGTGCGCAGCAAACAAAGGTGAAGAGTTGGCTTTCCGCCTGCAAAAGAGGAGCAGTCCCGCAGACGGCTGGCCGCACCGCAGCGGTGCGGTTGCATTTTTTTTTTCGTTCTTTTTCTTTCGCGTGTTTAGACGCCAGGAAGACTCTCTCGCGCGCGTCGTCGCTGCCGAGATAATAGAAAGCTCGCTCGACGACGTGAACGGCAAGAGGACAAGAGACAGCGAAGCGGATGAGGCGTGCGCGTCCGAGCCGTGACCGGGCTGGGACGGGCGGCATTGCGGTTTTGCGCGAAGCCGGTAAAGCACCGCTGGCGCAGAGTCGCCGGGGGCGAGGGAAGGGGAAGGACGGCTACGATGCCGGAAGGAAAACACTTAAGAGGGAGCGCGGCTGACCGTCACCTTCCGCGACGCGTGGAACCACGACGAGCGCCGAGAAGAAAGGGAAAAGAAGAAGATGAAAAACGCGCATGAATGAAACTGCGAAGAAAGAAATTTAAAAAATTACGTTCTGGGGTTTTGCGTGCCAAAACCACGATTCGATTATGAGACACGCCGTAGTGAGGGGACTGCGGATTAATTTGGACCACCTGGGGGTTCTTAATCGAGTACACAAACCACGGTACATGGGCGGGTTTTCTGTCTCCTTTTTTCTTTTTCATTTCACCCTTACCCAAAGGAGGCCGCCGCGGCCGGGCTTCGATCCCGCGCCTTCGGGAAGAAAGAACCGTGGTGTGCTTCGGATAGAAGGCCGATTTGTTACCCAGGGATACACAGCGACGTGGTGACTGCACCGCCCTATCCTGCGGGTGATGTCAGCGTAGGTGTCTGTGTAGACCAGTAGAAGATCGAGGAGTTCTGATGCGGATATCGTAAATCTCGTTACCCCTCTCCGACGAATGACGGTAGCGTGCGACCTGCTGAAAGAATGCGTAATCCTCAAGTTATCGTGTACGCGCAGGCTAATTGGTGTAGCTTGGTAACCATACGAACACGCACGATCGCAACACGCACGAACAAAGAGGCGAGACATTACATTTGTCTCTCATTGATTGTACTATTGCGGGACGGCAAGATTTGGTCGAATCATGCGAAAAGGTTGTTTAACGAACCGCGGCGAAGGAAGCAATTCTGATCTTTTTCGAGATGGAAAAAGAGATCCTGAAGAATGTCTTTCTTGACATCCATGGACAGCGCGGTGTAATCGCCACGCGCGGCCACATGATCAACGGACGAAGTTGACCGCTGATTATTGAGGCGTGACACGATGCGAAACAAGCGGGAACTTCCCGGGCGGAATGAGCGTCAACCAGCAAAAGATAAATATAAAATAGTTTCATGCCTAGGGTAGCAGTAGCGCCGTTTGCTGAACTCCTTCTGTATTCAAACATTTAGTAATCGAAGCGGCGTTCGGAAAAAAAAATTGCTTCTTACCAATGTGTGAATTCGCATCGGGACTTTCCAGTATGTTCGAATTAAGCGAAAAGTCGAATTAACCGAGTTCGAGTAAGCGGTAGTCGCCTTTAGTAGTAAGGGGTTGTTTTATTTGTATAGATGCAGGAAAAGAAGGAAGTGATGATGCTGCTGCTAACCGCGTTGTAACTGTCTAGCTACCTCTGCTGACACATGAAAGGTGGTCAGCAGTCTGAGTTAGGGACGTTGGGGCAAGTGACATCGAGTGAGAACAAAGTAGGGTAATGGAAACTACACTGTAAAATAAGTTATGCTTATAAAAGGGAATAAGGGTGTAACACTGTGTACAATTCACACGCCTAACCCTTTTTGAGTGTAAGGGTGTGGGTTATAGACTGTTTTGCACCCTTATGCAGTTTTGAAGGTGTAAATTATTTTACAGCGTATTTACTTTTTTATGCAAGAGACGAGGACTGCACGTACTGCCAGCTCAACGTATCCGTCCTTCTGGAAGGAAAGAATCTCTGCCCATCTCCCATTTTCCGCACGACACTGCCTTTTCACTTCGATTCTATCGATCCGCAAGTAACATTGGCATTAGAAAGTTCCTACTCTGTTGTAGTGCTATTGAAACGCGCCTACTCGCCTCTACTTCTCTTCGTATTCTGACGTGCGCCCATGTCGCTACGTTTTCCGTTCGCTAAAACTCTATTGATTACTGATACTACTACAAGTATTTTTTATTCTTACTGGTGTCGTAGTATTCTTCCTTTGTGCAGCGAAAGGAAGGGGCGAAGCAACGAAACAAATCCATAAATTACATCCCGTCTGCGTACGTACTAGTTATTGCTCCTTTGCATACTGAGCGATAATTTGCATGTATTTACGTACGCCTTATGCTAACCAATCGAGGCTGCGTTTTACATATCGAGGATTGGAGGTCAGCAGACAGCACAGTTCGCCCTGCCCAAGAAAACACAGTCACGTACGTACAGCAGAAAAAAAGAAGATATATGTAGGCTGTTATTTTGAGCGACAATCTTCTTGCTTCTCGCTTCAAGCCTTCCTTCCGCCCGTCGCTCATTTTGAAGCACAGTGTGTAACAGGTAACAGCGTGCGCCACATACCGTCCTAACTGGGTGCCCTCATGCGTGCTGCCCAGCGCACTGCATGTACTTGGGTCACATCTGCGGAGCCGGCGTCCCCCAAGGCGGCTCATCCCGCTTGCCATCGCGTGGCGGAAAGCGTAATATGGTTTAAAAGCAGAATGAAAGAAGGAATGAATGAATGAAAATGTGAATGAAGGCGAGCACCGTGCTTGGCGGCGAAGCGCCTAGTTTCGCGCGTGACGCCTTGACAACCTTTCGCCGCTTCAAGAGACGTTGCCGCGTTGAAACGGGGTGTATATACCACGCGTGCTCAGAGGGGCGATTCATCGCGTGCCTGTTACGGAGCGCGCCAGCCGTGACTGGGAAGCGGTCAGCCGCAGGATTCCGGGTTGTCCGCTTGTCCGGCCCGGCACCCGCTTCCAACCTCCCCCCCCTCCCCCCGCTTCCTTGACCCAGCACGAAAAAAAAAAAGAACCACGTACATAGGGGGTCTCGTCTTCGCCTGCTTGACCACGCTCGCGAGGGGTCATTTGGAAGAATTGCGGACGAAAAGGAGAAATGGATGAAAAGATTCGGCTCGCCGCCCCACCGCGGCAGCCTCCATTGAAGTCAGTTTTCTTTCATCATTTATTTTTGTTTTTACTTTGATCGATATACGTTTCTTTTTTTGCACTGACGTTCATTGTAGCAGTCAGCTGCAGTGTAGTCGACGTTTTTCCTGGGGAACCCGTCATCCCGTGTTCCGGTCGCGCTTTTGTTGCGCACAGCCGAAGACCGTTTTGCCTGAAGCCATTTATACTGGGTGTACAGCTGAAGTGATCGCTATCATCAACCTACTTTAAGTCCGCCGCAGGATGGCAGGTTCTGCCAAAGATCTCCAGTTAACGTTGTCCCGCTTCGACCGAGCTTCAGCCGAACAAACCATGTGCCCGTCGAGTTTTCAAGTCTGGTCACTACGCAATAACGATCTGCCTCCTGTTTCACCCTCAGAAACATGCACCGGCCGAAACAGAACCGAGATGGAAAGGCATGTCCGGCGTACAGGGGGTAGTACTCCCCCATCGTCAGCCAACGCGTCTGTGAAACGTTGTAGGGGGGCCGCGGAGATTGTAACGTTGGGCGTTTGAGGAGGGAGCGGGACTGTCTAGAAATTATTTAACTGCAGGAGGATGAAACACGGTGAGGCTGCGATGTCTGCACGAAAGGTTTGGAGTGCAAGTTGACTTGCATCAGATCAAATGCGTGTTTTTTGGCAGTGACGTATGGAAGTCGGCAGTGTTTCTCGTGCCCTCCTCAAATGTAGGGTAGCCAACCGGGCACGTCCTTGTTTAACCGGCCTACCTTTCTCTCTTCGTTTATCGCTCTCTCTCTCTCTCTCTCTCACTGATTAACTACAATTATTGATTAAGAATAGAAGTACTATCATGACGGCAATTGTATTGATGTTTCACTGTCTTGAAAACACAATGTTCACGGTTTGCCATCTTTCCCGTACACCTTTTCTGTCTTCCCTGTTTTCCACGCCCTTGAGACTTTATCCCTCGTGCTTCTCGTGCCGTTTGCAAGAAGCACGAGGGACTTTCAGCAATGACGCTCCACAACTTGCTTGAATTTAGTTTTAACTCTTGGTAAGGCAATGCATCGTGCTCACATGGCTGCTAAATTACTTGCTACAACGCTGTGTTCGTGCAGCTTTCTCGCCGTCTTCCCTTGAATTGGATGGCTAGTGCACAGGACAATCATGGATGGTTGTTTGGTCTATCTTGCTTTCTTTTTTTCGGTGACAAGATGTTGGCGTCGATTGATCAGCTCGTTCGTTTCCCGAGTCCAACTTAAGTGCGGCGACGTGCGGCAGATAAAATTTGGATTTATAGCCAGCAGGAAAGCCCGCAGTGCCTGGATACGCAAAGAAACACCTCGTTACTGCCCACAGCGTTCCGCATGAGGGCACCGAGTCCTCCACGCTTTGACGTCTGTCTTGTTTCGCGCGCCACTCGTATACAAACAGAAACAAAGAAGCAAACGAACAAACGAACAAGCATTTTCGAGAGTTCGGCATGTCAACAACCCCGTTGCAACGTAGCCCAGCGGGGCAACAGCCGACACACGTCGCCAAGGCTTAACCCGCCTGCTGCACAAACATCAGTGTGACGCATCTCGAAAAATAGCGCCGAAACTTGTTAAAGGAAACACTCGATACCAGTACTGAATGAATCCACACGGGTGAAGTAAGATTCCAAAACCCCATTTTCGTTCATCTTACAGGAAAAGAGTCAACATATTAACTTCGCCCGAAATCTCAGTCCCGGTACGTCAGTGTGACGCCACGAAGTTGAGCTCACTTATTTTGCATATTCGAGCCGTATGGGCCTGGGAACACTGTAGAAGAACAGTTAGGTTGAGCCATTCGTTCAATTAAAATTCAATGAGCTCCTTCTTTGTCGACAAACGATTGACTACACCCGCGTAACGCCGTCGAAATCCGTCACGTCACGGCAAGCGAGTACGGTAACTCCGTAGTGACGTCTCTGTCTTTCGTTTTTACATGTTGTCTGACCCTGCCGTACTTTTTGTATATTACTAATACTTTACTAATTCCTAACGCTGTTTGGTAATGCAGTTCAACTTAATGTCCCTCCCTAGCGTCCAATTCAAGTATGTGCAAAGTCATCGACTTTCCTGATGCGCTGAAAAGACTCCAAGTCGATTGCTCCGTATAGAAGTAAAAGCGGCAGCTTTCGCGTGAGTCCATCTATATGGTCACAAGGCCTCCTTGGAACTTGCCGCAGTTGGTGTGCGAACGCAATGCTTCCGGCGCGCGAAACCACTGTATGCATGCGCAGGGCAGGCATCGTCGTTCCCACGCATCTTGGCGTTTTGCTTTTCCACGCACTCCCCTCTTTATTTCCTTTTACCTGCAAGAGCAGCGCGGAGTGGTTGCTGGACTATGGTAGACGAGCCAGCCAATATCGGAGACTGTAATCGAAGGCAACTTCCGGCCGCAATCTGTGCCATGGACGAACTCTGGTCGACGTGTGAACCTGTGGCGTGTGTTTGTGCGACCCCGTCCCATTCGCGAGTAGACGCATCGTGCGACGATTCAGAACCTAAGGTAATAAGAATACAGCGTTGCAGAGTTAAAGACAGACACAGACGATTGTCTGTGCTTGTGTTCACGTTATGTGTCTGTCTTATCTCTGCAGCGCTGCATTCTAATTATGTTATTCCAACTAGCCCAAACGCAAGGCTTAATAAAAATCAGATGCGGGAGGTTTTGGGGCCGACCAGTGGGAACGAAACACATGCATGCTTCTTCATCTTTCCTGCTGACTACAAAGCGCTATCTTAAGTCTTTGCCGGGAGGTTTCCTGGTCCAGCTTTTGGAACCACCCGAAAACCTTGCGTGTACAAGATAGTGCCACGCGGTTGTTTTTATTAAGGCAACGTCACCAAGAGTTCGAACAGACAAGTTGTTGTTGCTTGAAAGGATAAGGTCGTTCCGTGTTCGAACTGGGTATAAAATACTGTTTCGTTGAAGGTACTTTTCCTTCCAAATTATTCTTTGGAATCATTTTGGCCTTAGATAAATTTGCACACAGGTAAAATCTTTCGCGCAAGGTGCCTCGGGAGTAGGGGCCACAATAAGTAGGATGAACAATTTCGACAACGAAGCTGCTGAACCCATCGAGTACTCTGTCGATATCGCACGTCCAACCTGTCACCGCTGAACACAGTCAGCGTTGTATCCGCAAGTGAAATACATGTTCTTACATCTGCAGAATGTTTGCTCGAATATGGATTGGGGGTCCCCTTTCGTACGGAACCACCCTGTCAACACAACTGCATGACTTTAGTGAGTCAACACACATCACAATGTCTGTACATATCGGTCAACAAAACAAAAAAAGGTCGTCAGTAACCGCTTTAGAGCTTAGTAATTTCTTAGAACCATTTGTGGCTCATGCACAGTCTTCTTACCTCAGCAAATTGGACACAGCACTAATCTTAACTGCGATGTCAGTAATTTTGGGACCCTTCCCCTCATTGCGAAGTGTCGTTATCCATCTTCGTGATGCGACACTATGGGGCTCTTGTACAACACATGCCATACAGCACTTGCTTGTAGCTATTGTTCTACAACGGGGATGTCACGAATTGCTCTCTCTCTACGCCGGACAAAAGCTAAGTGGCTCTCATTTAGATGTCACCAGAAAACAGGCTTTCAGAAAACCGCCGGGCAAAACAAAGCCTCTAATTGCGACCGTCAAAGCGTGCACAACTTACGAATTGTCGCGTTATGTAACTTGGCAGCGTTTGCCGGCGACCTGAATGGACTTGTAATGCTTCTAGAAAAGAACTGTCGAGGCACAGCTTCTCTCTCGCGTGGATTGTTCAAGGTTGCTTGCTAATGGGAAGGGATTGTCGGTCACTACGCTCATCAGCTGATTCCCACTAGTCTTATTTGTTCTGTATCCCCAATCTGTATGATGGACGTTGAAGTGCGCCAACTATAATTAAATCATTTTTAATTGTCTTTACTTTTCCACTTTCCAGCCAGATTTCGCACTATAGATGGGGGACCTATATGTGTTGATTATGTATCTGTCGTATGGCCGGCACGTTTAAAGAAGCTTCGTTGGGAATCCACACCAGCCACCGACGTAGTGTCTCAATATGGTGACTTTCCTTTTGAGCGCGTATTTCGATGCATGTGAGTAGAGCGCTTTTACGTAACTCAGCTTCTGCAGGAAGCACTGCCTTGTTTCGGGCATTGGCTACGGTTGTCCAGATCTACGTAAGGGCTTCAGCTTCGCAAAAGCATGCAACATGTCATGCGTACGGGGATACAAAATTACTGCTTCTGACCACTCAGTCGCAGGTGAATAGTCAGTCAAGGACTACCGCCAAACTCATGAGAGCTTTGGGCAGGTATTACCTTTCCTTTTGCGCTAGAACAGATGAGCGTAGCAGATGCCAACCTGACGTGTCACAAAACATGTTACTAGCGAATACGATCAGCCAATCGCTAACAGCTCTTACTCGAGAAAAGCCTAGCGAATTCGGCCCTTGATCCATAGTCTTGTGACGCAGCGAAAACTACATCATTCGGTGAGCCCGCTTGCTCGTCCCTGCTGCCTTTCTCGCCTGTCTCACGTCTTCCGTCTCGGCAAACTTTGAACGCACTTGGAGGGCTTCCTTTCCCAACTTCTCCGTCAACATTCTCAGTTTCTACAGATTCCTCACCGGTGATTCTTCCTGGCCAAGACACAAGGATGGGTGAGAGTAGAGGAGGTCGTTAGGTGGGGGAGAGGGGAGGCACCTCGACTAAGGTCAATGACGCACCCGACTCACCCGCCACCGACTGTGCTGCTTTGCCGCCGAGGGCCATCGCCGCACCGCGCTCATACAAGAGACGGCGGGCGCTAGCCGTGTTTGAAGAATCCCTTCGGCAAACACGGCCGACGTGCCGTCTTTTCCGGTCTGGCTGCTCTGACCGCGCGGAGCGCGCCTCGCCTGCCCCGCCACCCGGCTCTGCCTTCCGCAGCAGCTCCCATGGCTCGCTAGGCCTTAGTCCTAACAAGCGGTACGAGGACGCCCGACCGAGCAGCACATACACCGCCTGCGCTGACAAGCAACTGCGGGAGACTCGGCGATGGATCTGTCCTGCTTGCTCCTCCCTCCATGCTTCGCGTCCTCCATACGCCGTCACCCCACGCGTCAGCTCCGCTCGTCGTACAGACATCATTCGAGGACGTTTTGACGTCAGCTTCGTCGTCACACTGCCAAACGGCCGAGGTGTGACGATTGAAAGGCAATTAGGGGTCCCGGCCGCTTGGGGGGGAAATTGACTGTGTCAGCGACGGCGGCGGGTTGCCTGAGACAATGGGGCCTTCCTTCCTCTCCAGGGATCCGTTGTTCCGCGGGCCACGGGAAAAAGAGCCGTTGGGCATGGCGGGGGTGCAGCACGTCGCCAAGGGTGTTGAACTCGACAGGCACCGCGGGGCTGCCGATATATGTCACTGGCGATGTCCTTTAAGTGTAAACGGCGCCAGAAGCCGGGACTTCCGGGAATCTTCGAGCGACAGAAGCCATTCAGAAGTTCTTGTGTCATTCTATGGCAAAATCACTTTTCTCTTCTGCTAGCTGCTTCAATATTGTTCCAAGTAAAAGTTGGGATTGCCGATTGCCCCATTTCGTTATGGCCAGAGAAGAAAACTCCCCCTCCAGGCGCAGAAATCAAAATTGAGTGGTCTTCTCCTTCTGCCTTGTTTCCATGTGAAATGAATGCAAAGGAAATTTGTGGACATGCCAAGATATTTGTGCAGTTCCGGGATCAACTTAGCTGAGCCTTTCGGCCAGCAAAAAGATAAAGTGAGAAGTTTCAGAAGTTACACCCCTTCATTTGACATTCCTTTGCGCAATTTTCTCATTATCTTTAAAACTAAAGTTATAAACCTTTGAAGCAAATACTTTGTTGTAAAGTGTATCGCTCAACCTATTTAACCATGCCTTTTTCTTATATTATCGATACCATGTTCCTTATTTACGTATATCGCAAACTAGCGAGTTATTAGAAAATACGTGAATGAACCCCGCTTTGAACAAATCATCAAATGCCCGTAACAGCCTGCACTTTGAAACAGTTGTTCTATGTCATCGTTTTGTTGGCGATGATGCATTTTGACCGTCACAAGAACATTGGTATGATTTGCCTGTGCTGTTTCCGCGCAAGCCAGTGTAAATTCTGCTAGGTCAGTATGCCACGGCACTGAGGGTGACGGCCTGTGGTTTGTATTACCTTAACAGGCGTGAAGTGGAGACCTCGCAAAGCCAGTTGGCCACGGTGAGCTCGCCGAACGTGACCATGCGCATCACTGACCGCCAAGGAGACGACGTGTTCACGGCTCAAGTGGGAGACTCCCTGGCGCTTCGATTCGAGATCGTCGACAGCAACAGTGAGTACTGCACCGCAGCTGTTCGCGTGGTTTCAGCTTCCATGGGCTCTCTGACTGACTCACAGGTCGTGCTAAAGATTTCTTGAGTATTAATTTCTTCTAAGAGTCATAAAAAATTCCAATTTTCGTGTCGACTCGATGACACATATTCCGACTGATATTGACTTCAGATATTAAATACTGAATGTTTCCTTATTTCTGGGGGGACGAAAACGAAAAATGCGTCACTTCAATGCGAACAGATGGAAACAAACCTAGCAGACGAAACAGTATTACGTACAAATTGGGATAAATCTTTGGGCTTCTATGGGATGAAGCATTGTTGTTCATATAAATGAAATAAAGAGTACCGAAAAAATAAAGAGGCTGATCCACATGTTCTTTCCAAAACTGGTGACCTATCCCATTAAGATAGATTAACAACACGCATTTGTTGAGACCCTGCAGAGTTGTTTATTTAGCCATTCTTATCCTCTGTTATTCGGTCACAAACTAATGTTCGTAATTCTCTGTTATTAAGTACGGATCGGATAACGAAGAGTGTACGTTTCGTAATGGGAATTTCTAATATTCACAAAGCCTGTCTGCTTAGGTAAAATCACGCACAAGAATCGCAAACCCCACCCCCAAGCTGGGGCATTAGAAACCAAGAACGCTTTGTATTTGTAGCCAGACAAGGTTGTATTTTGTTGTTTCGAAGGTCACTGTCTGCTTTCGATCTATGGGAAAAGGAATCACTCACAAGGAACGGTAGCTTTTTTTTTTGGTCTATTGCAAGAGAGAACAGTCACAGTCCAGAGTAGCGTTCAGCATCAATCATGTTGCTTCTTTGTAATACGATGTGCAGCTATACGTGGAGAAAGAAGCTTCACGCACGCAGACCTCGACAAGGGCATCGGCGTACATCCCGACAATTGTTGAGTAAATGGTACTTCTCACTGGCGCGAGAATAGAATACTACCGCCGCTAACCCACTTGAACTGTCTCAAGGAGCCCTGGATGTCCGCGGGTCGGAGTACGCGAAACTTTTCGTTTTATTTCGAGCTTCTGCCGAACTCTCCTGCGCTGCTTAGATTCGGAAAGAGAGGCGCTGTTTATACAGCTGGAGTGCATTGTTCAAGCCATCCGTACAAGTTTCCAGGATAGCCCTGGCCTGACATACGAGACGAAGACGGGGAAGGTAAATGTTGTTAGCGTACAGGTAGGTAAAAGCTGGACGCAGTGAAATGAGGGGGGTGAGTCATTAGGCAAAGCAATCCCATGCTTTAAGTTGACATGCCGAGCCCTCTTTTTCACCTGACAGTGAAAAGCTAATGGCGTGCCCATTTACGTAATGCTGTAGCTTACGAGCCACCAGTAGCCAGCCATTGTGTAAAACTGATAAAAGGGAAATTTGTGGGTTCGATACGACGTACCTGTGCGGTCGCCTTGCATGGCTGTGAGTGTTGACGGTA